>NW_007043494.1:39538-71930 GCF_000164805.1 Carlito syrichta | reverse complement strand
CCTTGTGCCGCGGGGGGCCCTGTGCCGCGAGCGGTTTCGAGGCATTTGGGTGGCTGTCGCCCCTCGCTCAGCGGCGGCAGAGGGCCGCCTCCCGTTCTGGCCGCTACCTTTCCTTTTCCTAGAAAATACGAGTTTTTCTCGACTCAGGGAAGCCAAGTTCAGCACAAGCCGTTTCCTTTGAAATACTCTGCTGCTGTGGTCCTCTACAGTCTTCCTTGCGAGCCTGGGACACAGACCCCTTGTTATTTACACACTGCAACCTAAGCTTCTGGGCGGAAGGCACTTATCTTCCACCTTGTTATGTAAGGCCCTGCAGGCCCTGTTTCTCCTGTGGGGTCACATCTGCACGGTCCCCTCTGGCCAGGTCCCTCTGTCAGCACACCCCACACACTTGCCCCGTTTTGTTCTTGGCTTACGCTCTTGGCCCTGGTGGTATGCCAGCTCTTGGCCCTGGTGGTACGCCAGCCACCGCTTTTCAACCTGGCCGGTGGAGTGCCTTCAAGACCCCTTCTCTGGTTGCTTCCTTTCCCTGTAGAAATGAGTCACCACGCCAGGTGGACTGGGCTCTTCTCGCATGTGGGGACTGTCCAGTTCACCTTCGATCTCGGCAGATTTTTTTGGAGTGCCTGCTGTGTGCCTGCCTGCTAAATGTCGGGGGTGCAGTGGTGACAAGACAGATAAAGCCCTGGGTGGAGGCCGCAGTCTAGTGGGCAGGATGGAAGGACACTCACACAGCTACCAAGGCACTAGGTGCTGTGAAGGGCATCAGGAGACGCCTTCATTAAAAAAGGGGAGGGAGGGGCGGGCAAGGCACATTGGGGGGAGCTGCCTGTCTGAGGCACCCGTGCAGTCCTGGTGCTGGGACAGCGGTTGGAGTTGACAGGCCCGTGGGAAGGGGCCGCTAACGGCATGGCCTGTGGGAAGGTCACAGTGATGAGAGGAGGCTGGTGAGACCGGGTAGGACCTTGGGAGCCCAGATGGGACAGCAGGTTGTATTTTAAACAGAAGCGCCTTGGCCCCTGTGAGTGCCTGTGGACTTGGGTTGATTGAATCCCATCAGAGCTCCTCCCAGGAAAGGGTCCCGTGCTGCAGCTTGCTTCGTGCGTGGCACAGCCCGGCATTGCCGTGTCAGTCAGCACCAGGCTCTGAGCTTTGGGCACATATTTGCCGAATTGGCCTGGGTTGGCTTGGATGGATCCATCGCGATCATTGCAGAGCCGCGGGTGCACAGGTGGAATTGAGGCCGTGCGGCACCTTCTCTGTTTCAGGGAGACTTAGTGCATACAGCCCTCACTTCACCACATCAGGATCGCCTGTGGTACTTTCTAAGCAGGTCTCACTGGAAACCAGCTGAGTCAGAATGTCCAGAGCAGCAGTTTTCAACCTCGGCGTGATCGAAATCACCCTGGGTGTTGGTCCAGCTTCTTTTATGTTGTTTAGCGACAATGGTAGTGGAGGGGCAGGAGTCAAGAAGAGGGAAGGGAACTGGCGGGATTTCTGTGTTTGCAGGAGTTGGTTTGGGCATCTCCTGAGCTTGGCAGAAAGGGATGAGGATGATGTCCTGTAAAATGTGTGTGCCGTGTATGGCTTCTAACACTCCTCCTCATGGCCTTGACAAATCCCGTGTAACTTGAGTTTCCACCAACCGATCAGCTGTTGCCCGAGTGAGATCTTCGAATATGTACTTTATAGAACTTGTGACTTTTCTGTTTTTTTTTTTTTTGAGTTGGAGTCTCACTCCATTGCCCAGACTAGAGTGTAGTGGCCGCTCCCGGCCACCGCAGCCTTGACCTGCTGGGCTCCGGCGATCCTTCCGCCTTAGCCTTCCAAGTAGCCGGAATTACAGGCATGTGTTACCACACCCGGCTGATTTTTTTAATTTATTGTAGAGATGAGGTCTCGCCAAGTTGCCCAGGCGGGTCTTGAACCCGTGGGCTCAGGCAATCCACTCACCTCAGGAACTTGTGACTTTTCTCCTCGAAGGATAGGAATTCATTTTCCTAATCTTAGACTCATCCTTTTTGCACATTAGTTTATGTAGAACTGGAGCACTATTGGGTTAGGAATCTCTAGATGGTAAGAAATTATTTGCTTCTAGTCTTTCATGCTCTGGGGAGGCTGATAACTTGTGTAGCCACGGATATTGAACAAAACTGCTATGATTCAGACACCATTAGAGGCAAACTCTGGTGTTGCTTTAGTGAAGAAGTGTTTTTGGCCAAAGTACTTATTTCCTTCAAGGAAAAAACCTCAAAGCCTGTGTATTTAGCAGCATACATCCTCCAGGTCTCAGAAAAATCCTCAAAACCACTTGGTTACACCTGAGTGACTTTTCCTCCAGTATGTGGGAATGGTGGCTGCCGTGATAGTGAGTGTGGGAGAGCGCCCAGCCCCACACTTCATGTGAACGTTACAGTTGCAGGGCCCCCATGTTTGTGAACGGAAATATCATGGCTGCTCACAAGACCCTTACACCAGCTTGGCATGTTAAACAGGTTGTAGAGACCCGGTTTGAAGCTGCAAGGTAGCAAGTGGAATAAGGGATGCAAAGGCAGGGAACAGGAGCAGTGACCGTTTCCCTTTTGGCTTTCCCTTGTCTTCCCATCTCTCGCTGACCATGGACCTGGCCGTGCCAGTTGCTGCTCCGTCAGTCGAAGGCTCAGCCAGCTGTCCAGCCATGACCCGCTGTGGAGACGACACTGCAAGAAGCACTGGCTCATCTCTGAGTGAGTGTGCAGCCGCCGAGCCCCAGGCGCGCTCCTCGCCCGCCTTCCTCTCTCTCGCCCTGGCGGCTCTCTGTGCCCGCATGTCTGTGGTGTCCCCTCAGCTCGGTCCTCGGCCCGCTGCTCCCGCGCACCACGTGCCGCTCAGGGCGACCACTGTGTGCTCCCAGCACTGGGCCGTCCCCCCCAGTCTCCACTTGTTGCGCGGCTGTGGCTGGGCCTCTCCGCCGGCGGGCTCACCCTTGCCAAAGAACAGGGGGCGGGAGGTGGGAGTTGGGAGCAGTGAGAGGAAGGAGGGAATACGAACACCTCAGGCGGGGGAGTCGGGGTGACTAAGGCTGGCAAAGCTGCAGTGGGGGGTTAAGGGTCCCCTTTAGGGCTGTGAATCCCCTGCAGCCCGCGCCAGGAGGTGGGGAGGGGGTGAGGAGCAGGAGGGCGTTTAGGGTTGCTGTGCCTCCGTCTTTCACTTCGGGGTGTCAGTGGACATGTGTAAAACGGACAGTTCAAGAACAGGAGGCTTAAATGTTAGACACATAGAGACTGCCCCTAGAAATCACTGAGGGTCTCCTCTGGGGGGTGGGCTTAGGGCAGCAGACTAGCTTTTCATGATGAGTTCTCTGGTGCTTTTTAGTTGTGTTAATCGATGTATGTATTGTACTCGCTATTAATGAAAAGGTGTCCCCCCCCGAAAAAACACGGAATCTATCTATTCCCCACTCCTAAAGCTGTGCTTCTGAGGTCCTAGTGTTTGTGAGCACCGACCCCTGGGCAGCTGAGCCAGGATCAGAAATCACCCTAGATATCGCTTGCGCTCACGTGCTCTCTCTTTCTCTCTCTCTGTCTGTCTCTGTCTATCTGTCTCTCTCACTTTCTCACTCTGTCTCTCATACTCTCTCACTCTCTCTCTATATCTCTCTCTCTGTCTCTTTGTCTCTTACTTTCTGTCTCTCTCTCCCTCCTCCTGCATTTATTCAGTGACCAGGCCTCTCTGATTTAGCTTCTGGCTTCTGTGTGCTTCTTGAGTCTCTGTTCATCCAGTTGCCATGGTGGTAATTCTGCTCGTCCTCCCTTCCCAGGACTCCTGCAGACTACCCCCCCCCACCATGTATCTCCATGCATCTGGTTCACACTCTTAGATCTACCTGGAAGCCACAGCCCCCACTCTGTTCTTCCCACTCTCCCAAACAAGCCCTTCTGCCTCCCTCCCCTCACAGGTGAAGTCCAAGCTCATGAGTGTTGTCCTCCAAGGCCCTCACTGCCCTGTCCTCTGTAACTGCTAACTCTCCAGCCGACGCCTCACTCTTTCTTCCTGGTTAGACTATCCATGTTTTGAAGGCAAAGAAAAGGCCTTGTTTCTTGATGTCCTCAACGGCTAAGTGGACATGTGGTAAATGTTTGGCAACTCACACCAGACAGAAATGTCAAGTCATGTCAGTACTTTTATGATTCTCAACTAATTTGGGGAGGTGCATGTTGAATTAATTTTGCTGTGTCGCTAGAGTCCAAGTACTCTCACAGAGAACAGCCTATGTGTCGCCTTTACAGTTTTACACTTGGCAGACCTTTAAGAGTCAGTTGAAATTTTTACCCCATGTCGTGCTCAGACTATGTATTATTAAGGGTTAGGAAATTTAGAAACAAATCAGCAGTCAGAAGATAAGTAACTCATGCCCCACCATGCCAGCAGTACCTTCTGTTAAGTGTTGGCTGCTGTGTCAGCTTTTGCTGCCTGGTCTTCCTTTGTGACAGAGACACATGAAAAGGAAGGCAAACATGAGACCAGTTCCCAGCATGCTGCTTTGAACACACGCGGATAACATCACTTCAAAAGATGTCCACTTCGTGTCTTTAATCTAACAGGGAAGAGAAGACCCAGAAGAACCAGTGTTGGAAGTCCCTCTTCATAGACACTTACTCCGATGTGGGAAGATACATTGACCACTACGCTGCCATCAAGAAGGCCTGGGATGACCTCAAGAAATACCTGGAGCCCAGGTGTCCGCGGATGGTGCTGTCTCTGAAAGGTACTGGGAGTGCAGGGTTCCCCATCCCGTCTTCGTTACTCTTAGCTCTGCCAGGTCAGCATGGATAGCTTTGACTCTGTGGTCTGTGTAGCCATGTTAGTTCAACTCGTCTGTAAGTTCCTGTCTGGCAAAGAAGTGGCTCACCAGTGCTGCTCCAAGGCCTCTTGCTCTAGGGCGTGGCCTACTTCCATGCCGTTTCGGGCTGTTTCCCAGAAGGAGAGCAGTACTCCTTTATCCTGACTTTTACGTAAAGAAATGAAGAAGGCCAAGATTGCTTGAGAACAACTGATATGAGTTCTTTTAAAATACTTCTTTACTTTTTGAGTTGGGGTCTCATTCTGGAGAATAGTGGTCTATTTTTTAAGTCAGGGTCTCCAGGTTGGAGAATAGTGGTGTGATCGTGGCTCACTGCAGCCTCAACAACCTGGCCTCAGGAGATCCTTTTGCCTCAGCCTTCAGAGTAGCTGGAATTATAATCTCACACCACCATGACCAGCTAATTTTTTTTTCTTGTAGAGACGAGATCTCGCTATGTTGTCCAGGTTGGTCTCAAACTCCTGGGCTCAAGGCTCCCAAAGTGCCAGGATTACAGGCGTGAGCCACTGCGCCTGGCTTAAAATACTTTTTTTGATTGAGAAACTTTGGCTATCATATCAACATTTTCTCCTGTTTTTAGTACAAGTAGATGTTTGCTTGGTCTTTAAGAATGTAAGAGCTACCTAATAGAGTAAGGAAAACTTTTATCTTTACTTTGATGGGACAGAGTAGTGAAACAAAGATTTGAACTGAGGCCTATTTGACCCCAGAATCTGCTCTTTGTATTACACTGTAATTGTCTGATTTAGGTAAGAAATATTAAACTATTCCCATTCCTTTAATTTGTTAACTATCTCCATGAACATGCATGGATTGACTGCAGATGTACAAGGAGGACCCTCCCCACTAAAAGTGGAATTATTTTTGGAGAGTGGACCCTTGTAGTCTAGACTTCTCCTGGTAAGTAAGTGTTCTAGGTACCCACTGGCATCTGTGGACCAGCTAGCATTGTGAGAGGCTGCGTTTGGCTTCAGTGAATTTTCTTGGAGATTCTTTCACTGTGATTTCCCATTTCATGATGGGTGATTTACAAGAGCACCTGCCCACACCAAGCTGAGCGTTCAGCAGTTTTGGACCCCAAACGGCATGACCTCCATGCCCCGCCCTTCCTATTCACCCCATCTCGCCCCAAGCAGCTTTTTCTAAAAAAATTCCACGAATGAAAAAAGTCCTCAGAAGGAAACATTTTTCTGATGTGGAAGAGGTGAAACAGAAACGGCAGAAGCCCTAAAAGGCATCAAAACTACAAGCTCAAAAACTCTTTTGAGCAGTGGGAAGTGTGTGTCAATAGGTGTGTCGCATCAAACACAGAGGACTTTGAAGGTGACTGAAGTTTAAACATGGAAGAAAAAGTACACGATTTTTTCTAAATAAATTCCAGTTAGGGGGGAGGGTTCCCCCTCGTATTGCTGTGTATCTGCTTTATCTGCCATGTTTTGTCAGATTTCTCTCCTGAAAGGCGTTGTATTGATGCTGGTTTTGCTAAGTTAGAAGCAGAGTCAGTTCCCCTCAAATGTTTTCCTTCCTCTAGAACTAAGACCTCTCTTGACACAGCATTTCTTTTGCATTTTATATTTCCTCTGTAAATTCCTATGCAAATATCACTTGTATACACATTGTGGGTGCATGACAATCTGCTTAAAACAGAATTGCTAGAAGGAAGGAGAAATAATGATTGGCAGAGTGTAGAGTAGAGCTTTGAAGGAAAGAATTCTTGATGGATATTTCAAATAGCTTATTTTCTTAGCAGAAAAGAATAGTACTGTTTGCCTGGTATGTGGGGTTAAATAATTTAAGGGGAAAATAATTATGAAAATAGGCATTTGGTGGAGATAAGAAAAATAGGTAAGCCTTACAATTGCTGTTTTTTTATTAAGCACCAAGCAAGGCACCAAGCTGAGTATTTCTTGAGTATTCCTCCATTTAATTTGCAAAAGTTTTATGGGATAAGAAATCACTGATCTCATTGCATTTCCCTGGGGATGTAAAATGATGGCAGTTGTGCTTCCAGCTTTCCAGTCTTCGTTGTCACTGATTTCTTTTTCTTGCTTTATTGGCTAGCCTCCTTGGTATGGTGTTGGGTAGACATGGCGGTAGGTCGGTGGACATCCCTTTCTTTCTGATGGTGGAAGGAAAGCTGCCAACACTTCACCTTTAAACAGGACGCTGCTGTACGTTTTCTGTGTCAGATTGAAGAAATTCCCTCTGACTGCGTTTGCTTTTTGTTTCAAGTGGATAATTTAATGTCTGTCAACTGCCTTGCCTGCCTTTTGATTCCCATATGATTTTCTCCTTTGTTCTGTTATCACAGTGAATCGTGTTGGTTGACTTTCTGAATGCTAAACCAACTTCATATTCCTGGAACAAACTTATTTGTAATAGAAAACGCTTTTTCTATGTATTGAGTTTGATTTCCTAACATTTTATTGGGACTTGCACACCTATGCTCATGAGAGTGCATGGACTGTGATTTTCCTTCTTGCAGTGTTCTCATAAGGTGTTGGTATCAAGATGGGGCTGGCCTTGCAGACCAGTGGGAAAGTGTCGCCGCTTTTTCTGTTCCCTGGAAGAGCTTATGTGAGCTTGGTCTTGTTGTTTGCCTAAGTGATTGGTAGATTGCACCAGTAAAGCCTCAGTCCTGGAGTTTTCATTGTAGGGGGGTTTTAAGTCAATGATTCGGTTTCTTTATGAGATATAGGACTGTTCATATTTTCTATTTATTCTTTTTTTTTTTTTTTTTTTTTTTTTTTGAGAAAGCAGTATTTATTGAGAGGACAGAAAAGCTCCCACAGTCTGAGGGGACCCGAGGGGATTGCCGTTCTATTTATTCTTACGTCAGTTTTGATAAGTTTTTTTCTAGGAAACTGTCCACTTCATCTGCAATCTCACATTTATTAACATAAAGTTTGTATATATAGTTAGGTAAATTTTGTTAACTTTGTTCAGATCTTTGCATGCTCACTCTATAGCTTTTTTTCTTGTCTGCTTGTTCTGTTACTTGCTGAGAGAGGTGTGCTAAAATCTCTCATCATGGTAGGCAGAGTTCTGAGATGGCCCCTGTCCATTGGTGTACATGCCTAGTATAACTGTCTCTCCTTTGAGTGCAGGTGGTACTGTGAATGCAGTAGATTTTCCTTCTGCGATTAGGTCATGGTGTATAGAAAATTTGAAGGGACTTTGCAGATGTAATTAGGGTCCCAAATTAGTTGAATTTGAGTCAGTTGTTAATCAAAAAGGAATTACCCTACGTGGGCCTTACTGAATCAGATGAGCCCCTAAAAGGGACTGGGTCCTTTCAGAAGTCAGATTCAGTGTGTGTCTCCTTTTGACTCTGGAGAGGGACACATGGGAAAGAATGGCAGATGGCCTCGGAGCCTGCAGCTTGGAGGAGGGTCTCAAGCATGAGATGCTGAGAGCACAGCCCCAGGCGATGCCGGGACGGCAGCCCCTCGTGCCTGAGCAGCGGATCCGCTTGGGCCCCACCTGGACTTCTGACCTGCGGAAACGGTGCAGTGATAGGCCAGGGTGGCCTCAGCAGCAAGAAATCCGTGTAGCCGCTGTGAGTGTGGTGTGTCTCTCCCCATTTTGGTTCCATCATTAGAAATGCACCCTTCGAAGCTGTGCCGTGAGGTGCATAGGACGGGGAGTGTGACATCCGTGTAGAGACGTCAACCTCATCACGAAAAGTCCTCTGTGAGTGCTAACCAGGACTTGGCCTGACCTTGGCCTGTAAGCCGTTTCCTGTGGTTTAGCAGAGCCACTCTGGCCTTGTTTCTGTATTCACGTGACAGTGCATCTTGTGTATAACTGGGCTTTATTTTATCTGGCCTGCTAGTTTGCCTTTTTTTTAAATTATTGTCTCTTCATATTTGAAGTATTGATACGTGCGTTTTAATGTACCATGCTTGTTTGTTTTTCTGTGTCCCACCTGTTCACTGTCCCTTTTCTGTAATCTTCTTAATTATGGGCTATTCCATTCCTGCCTCCTTTCTGTTTTTAGTGATTGTGCTAGAGATTAAAACATGCCTCTTTGGCTTATTAAAGTCCAATGTCAATGAGTTATTTACTACTTCCTGGATATGAGAGAGTCTTGAAATACTTCCCCTCTGTCCTCCCTCCTGCCTTTGTGATTTTGCCTTTCACGTGTTCGGTATCCCTGAAGACGCTGCTGTTCCTGTGCTCATCACCACCTTAGACCTGCCTGTCCTGGTTCTCTTCGCCCCTCCCTGTGTCTCCCTGTTCCCTCCCTCGAGAAATTCCCTCTCAGAGTTCTTTCGCGAGGGACTGCTGCTGCTGGGCCTCAGATTTGGTTGATCTAAATGTAGTTCTTTCCTCTTCACTGTGGAAAGCCGTGCTCACTGGCCGTAGCATTTTTGCAGGCAGTGGTTTCTCCACTCCTTGGAAGGTCTGTTTCTCTGGCTTCTGTTTCTCTGTGGGGGCCGTCAGTTTCACAGTTGTTCCTATGAAGGGGATCACCATACTTTTTGTCCTCTCTCCACTGTTATCAAGATTCCTCTGTCTTTGATTTTCAGTTTTCTGCTGATGTGTCTAGAAAATGATTTTTTTTGGTACTTATTCTCTGCAGGGTTTATAGTGCTTCTTGAATCATAGTTTGATGTTTGCGTCAATCTTGGAAAATTCTCGGCTGTTGTCTCTTCAATTGCTACTTCCGCCTCATTGTGTTCTTCTGGGATTCCAGTGCACGTGTCTTATTTATTTACATGTTCATTTGTGATTCTTTTTTTTTTTTTTTTGAGTTGGAGTCTTACTCAGTTGCCCAGACTAGAGTGCAGTGGCCGCTCCCGGCCACCGCAGCCTCGCCTGCTGGGCTCCGCCGATCCTTCCGCCTCAGCCTTCCGAGTAGCCAGAATTACAGGCATGCGCTACCACGCCCAGCTGATTGTTTGATTTATTGTAGAGATGAGGTCTCGCCAAGTTGCCCAGGCGGGTCTCGAACCCGCAGGCTCAGGCAATCCACTCACCTCAGCCTCTCAAAGGCGTGGGATTACAGGCTGAGCCACTGAGCCCGGCTCATTTGTGATTCTTAAACCCGATTTGTTGTTGTCATTACTCAGGACAGGTTTAGTCTGGCAGGCCGTGGTTGGATGTAGACCTCTTCCCTCGGTATTTATCATTTCTTCCTGCTTTTTGAAGCTAGACTACGTGGTGGGTTTGCAAGCATGCAGATAGGAGGTGGGTTAGCGACCTTCTCACAGCATGTGCCTGTTCCTTATGTCTCATACTTCCCAGTAAGAGAGGATGCTAAAACCTGGGTGATGCTGGTTTTGAGAACTGTTGGAGGGCTGTGTTTTTTAAATAAACAAGGCAGTGTGAATATATTAGATTTAGAAAATGAGGTCTGCCATGAGGTTTGTGTTGTAATGTGAAAAAGTCACTGTGGGCCAGGCACAGTGGCTCATGCCTATAACTCCAGCACTTTGGGAGGCCGAGATGAGAGGATTGCCTGAACTCAGGGGTTTGAGACCAGGCTGGCAAATTGGTGAGACCTCGTCTCTACAATAAATCAAAAAATTAGCCGGGTGTGGTGGTATGTGCCTATAGTTCCAGCTACTTGGAAGACTGAGGTGGAAGGATCGCCTGAGTCCAGCAGGTTGAGGCTGCAGTGGCCGTGATTGACAGAGTGAGACTTCAACTCAAAAAAAAAGTCACCATGGCTCTCACTGGCTCCTGCCCTCCCATGTTTGCCTGAGTGCCAGTGTGTTCCCATTTCCTGCATTTCCGCAGTGTGTGCTGGACAGAGCTGGCTCGCTCCAAGGCTGCGTCTCTGACTGGCAGGTGGCAGCTCGCACCTCCTCCTGGACATAAGGTCACCTCCTCATGGTTGCTTCTTTTTGCGTCTGCAGAGGGCGCCCGAGAGGAGGACCTGGACGCGGTGGAAGCCCAGATCGGCTGCAAACTCCCCGACGATTACCGCTGCTCCTACCGCATCCACAACGGACAGAAGCTGGTGGTGCCGGGGTGAGACATGCTACCTTGGGGCTGTTCTCAGTGCAAGTTATTTTGTAGAAGAGTCAATCCCGTGTGTTTGTAGTTGCCCTCTACACACTGAGGAAGTAGAGGAATCCCCTTCTCCTTCTTAGAGCAATCCATGGCAGAACCCACAGCTTGAACTAGACTTTCCCAAGTCAACACGTCTCATAAAAGCATCATCCCCACCGACATAGCCTTATAGTTGAAATGGGCTGGGTGCGGTGGCTTATGCCTGTGACCCAAGCACCTCAGCCTCCTGGCCTTCATGCCCGGCTGTGGGACTTTTTGGTAAAAGTAAGTAGACCATGCAGCCGCCATCAGAACTCACCCAGTTTTAGAAGCTGGGCTCTTTGAGCGAGGCTGCTCCTTTTGAACTCTGATGAAATGAGCTACTTAAGAGACATTGTGCCCGTGAAATGCTCGTAAGAATTACAAGGAGAACTTCGCATGTTCTCATTGGAACCTGGTGTTCCTCTGTGCATGAGGAATCGTGTGAGGCTCTGTTACAATTTCAGATCAGGGTTAAGTCCAAGGACCCCCAGAGGTGATCATATTGTAATTACAAGGTAGTATTGGGCATGGGTCAGAAATAGACGTCAGGCTGAGCACGGTGCTTCATGCCTGTGATCCCAGAGCTTTGGGAGGCCAAGGCAGGACGATCGCTTGAGGCTAAGAGTTCAAGACCAGCCTGAGCAACACAGCGAAATTCTGTCTATACAGAAAATTTTTAAAAATTAAAAAGAAAGGCCAGGCGTGGTGGCTCATACCTATAATCCCAGCACTTTGGGAGGCAGACGTGGAAGGATTGCTTGAACCCAGAAGTTTGAGACCAACTTGGGCAACATAGCAAGACCTTGTCTCTACCAAAAAAACTTAAAAGCAAGAACTAGAAGTTAGTTAGGACTAGATAAGCCTAAATTATTGCCTTTTTTTTTTCTAGTCTATTTTCCTATAGAACTGAAACTAAGAGAAGTTGAAACATTGTCATATTTCAAGAGCAAACAGGAGAGAGAGTTGTTAAAAAAGAGTTGCCCAGAACTGAAGGGCAAACAGGTCATACATTTCAACCCAGGGATTTTCACCTACACATGGCCTGGTCGTCAGGCTTCAGGTAGGAATGTCGCCAAGGAACTCCTTGACACCTGTTGTATATGTAGTGAGATTAATTTATACCCCAGGCCTTCCAAGTTTGTGAAAATCTGAGCAAGTTTTAGGCTGACTTACATTTGTACTGTCTGCCAGCACAGGGTAAACTAAAGATTGTATCAAGATAAAGGTGTCATAGAATGTGCCCCTCTAAGCATTAAATTAGCCAAATGTACATGGTTAGCAAAACATGGACACAACAGTAGATCATGGCAAGCTAGTTTCCTGGAAACAGTGAAACTGTTTCTTTTTAAAACACTGACATTTAGACATTTTGGACATTGAATTTTTAATTTAAGTCAGAATCTTCTTTCCAGTTAAGGGAGTTTTGAAGTGACTGTTTAGAAGCTGCAGCGCTAGGGTTATTCCTGGCGTGGAATTGTCCCGTGAGTCCGTACTTACAA
The DNA here is from genome assembly GCF_000164805.1 of Carlito syrichta. Classification (NCBI taxonomy): domain Eukaryota; kingdom Metazoa; phylum Chordata; class Mammalia; order Primates; family Tarsiidae; genus Carlito; species Carlito syrichta. Next base: position 59,546 of record NW_007043494.1, on the reverse strand, counting down.
GGCCATGGGTGTGAAATTGTCCTTCACCGGAGGGCACGCACACTGTGTGTCAGGCCTGCAGCTCGCTATGTTTCGCGTCTGCATTCTCTCTAGGCTGCTGGGAAGCATGGCGCTGTCCAACCACTACCGCTCCGAAGACCTGCTGGATGTGGACACGGCTGCGGGAGGCTTCCAGCAGAGGCAGGGGCTGAAGTTCTGCCTCCCGCTCACCTTCTGCATCCACACTGGCTTGAGCCAGTACATCGCGGTGGAAGCAGCAGAGGGCCGGAACAGAAACGAGGTCTTCTACCAGTGTCCCGTGAGTAGCCGTGTGCGTGAGCCTGGCCGCCGGGTGTGTCCTGCGGCTGCACAGGCGTGGGCGGGTGTGACTTCAGGGCTGCGGGCTGGGGTAGAGCGTCTGCCTGGAGTGGGAGTGGCTGATATGATGGCATGATGCCGTTTCACCACCGGACACCCCGACCCAGTGTGTCTGCAGATCGTGTTAGGCGTTTTATGTTTAAGGAAAGCCAAGGAGGAGCTCTTTGTTGAGTAATTAGTTACAATAGATGTTTCTAACTTTGTAAAAATCTTGCTTTTGAACATCCTTTGATTCAAGGTCTGAGTGCAGTGGGAACTTTTTAAACTCTCTTCAGTAGGTATTTGACATGTCCAAAAATGTAGTTCCTTTTGGGGAGACTTTTATGATTTAACATAACCACGTGGCTCTGTCATGGGCCTGGCTTCGTTTTTGCTTCCCAGTCCCCAGGGCCCCTCAGTGCTATGACCTCTGCCTTCATCTTTGCCCGGGTGTGAACTTTTTCCTTAAAAGAGGAATTTAAAATAGAAGATACTTTTCATAGGTATCTGAGACGTGTGACTTCAGATAATGTTTTAAATGTTTAAAGAGCTTCTATGGGTTTTAACTTTTTTTTTTTTTTGAGCACGTTCATGGCTTTTATCTCTGGGCAGGATGGTGGCGTGGTCTCTTTGTTTACTGAGAAAAGTACCTCTAGAATGTTAGGTGCTCGACCCTCAACTCCAAACCCTTCCTTCTGGGTAATAAATCATGCAGCTTCTCACCTCAACTGTGTTTGCACAGTGTTGCCTTGTCTCCAGGGAAAAGACACAAGTAAGGAATAGCAGAAGTGAAGTCCAGTGTGTTTTTCTCAATTGTATTCTTTTTCTCACCTAGGACCAAATGGCTCGAAACCCAGCTGCTATTGACATGTTCATCATAGGTAGGAAAGAACACATCTTTCTTTTTCCCTTCCTCTTGGTGGGAACCTCTCAGCCCCTCAAGCAGCTGGTGGCCTGAGCTCACGCTCCTCAGGCTTGCTGTTGGGAAGTCCTGTGTCCAGGCTCCGGGAGGGCAGCTCACGCTTTGAAGTTTTGTCTGTTTGGGAAAAAGCCCATCCTGACACGGTCTTATGCTCTGAGGACTCTTCTGTAGGACAAGGCCATGCCCAGAACTGCCATGAATGTGCATATGGTGCCCTAGACACATGCGTCACCGGCCCTCAGTCATGTTCATATGTAGCTGGAGGTGTAGACACGTGGGCACCTTTCCTCTGCTGGTGCCACTGCAGTGGCATGGGGATGCTGACGAGTCACCTCAGAGACTGTGATGCCCACAACCCCAGCTCCTGCTCGGCTCACGTTCTTTGACCATCGGAGGGCCGTGCTGGCTGGCTTGAACCCTCCCCATGTAAGCAAGTGAGCTCGCTCTGCTGCTGTTCATCAGGCTTGCCTTGCTTAGATTTTGCTCACCTAAGAGAAGCTTCTGGACTGTTCTGCTTTTTTTTGAGTCAGAGTCTCCCTCTGTCACCTAGGCTGGAGTGCAGTGGCATGCTCATGGCCACCCCAGCATCAGCCTGCTGGACTCTAGTGTTCCTTCCACCTCAGCCTTCCAAGTAGCCAGAACTACAGGTGTGCGCTACCACACCTGGCTAATTTTTGATTTATTGTAGAGACAAGGTCTTGCCAAATGGCCTGGGCTGGTCTCGAACCTCTGGGCTCAGGCAGTCCACTCGCCTTGGCCTCTCAAAGTACTGGGATGACAGGCCGAGCTGCCGAGCCTGGCCCTCTCCAGAATCTTTTTTTTTTTGAGTCGGAGTCTCCCTCTGTTGCCCAGGCTGGAGTGTAATGGGCACGCTCACAGCTCATTGCAGCTTCTGCCTACTGGGCACAGGCGATCCTTTCATCTCAGCCTTCCAAGCACCCAGAACTATAAGCGCGTGCCACCACGCCCAGCTAATTTTTTGAGTTATTGTAGAGATGAGGTCTCGCCAAGTTGCCTGGGCTGGTCTGGAACCCATGGGCTCAGGTAATCCTCTCACCTCAGCCTCCCAAAGTGCTGGGATGACAGGCATTAGCCACTGTGCCCAGCTTGTTCTGCCTTTTTTTTTTTTTGAGTCGGAGTCCTGCTCTACTGTCCAGGCTGGAGTGCAGTGGCATACTCACGGTCATCGCAGACTTGACCTGCTGGGCTCTGGTGATCCTTCCGCCTCAGCCTTCTAAGTGGCCAGAACTACAGGCACGCACTACCACACCCGACTAATTTTGGTTTATTGTAGAGACGAGGTCTCACCAAGTTGCCCAGGCGGATCTCGAGCCTGCAGGCTCAGGCAGTCCACTCGCCTCAGCCTCCAGAGGCCTGAGCCACTGTGCCCAGCTTGTTCTGCTTTTTAATGGCATCACAGACACCGACTAACCATCCCACACAGTGACGGTGACAGGCCCTTGCGATGCGGGCAACTGTGTTTAGTTCTGTCTTCTCATTGGAGCTGAGCATTGTGTACTTCTGCAGTCCACATTCTGGGTCTGCTGGGTGGCGGCCCTCACCAGTTGGCCAGGAAAAACTGTAAGATCCACCCTGTTCAGCAGAGTCCAACTCCCGTGTCCCTGGTTTCTGGGCTAGGCACCCTCCAAGACTACCTCGCTGGCATTTTGCATGGCACGTGCTTTCAGAGACTCCCCAGTGGCCTAGGCTGTAATTGGAACTGGAATTCTCTCTCTGGGCTTGTGCTCATCCACGCAGCCTGGAAGGCGGCCATGGCCACAGGGGCCTGAGGTCTGGGGCAACTGTCCCGGCAGCTGGAGCTCCCTGGTGTGGATGGAAGCAGAGGAGTAGAGACCCTGCAGAGATGAGGTAGGAGTTAGTGCCGGGAGAAGAGAGGAGGAGGCCACTTCCTGTGAGCACTGGACAGAACCCAGGACAGTCAGACAAACTCTGAAAGGAGCTTACTCCGGGAGGCAAGCCCTCTAGGATGTGGAGACGGTGTCCTGGTGCGGCCCGGCTGCCTTGTCTTAGCATGCTTGGTAACACAAGATGGTGTCTGTGTACAGTTGGCTTAGTGGTGGATGCTGTCTATTCTATCCTCGTCCTAAAGAGCACATTCTGGTATTGTAATAAATTAAGGTACATTAAAATGTGCCATGCCGATTTCCTTTCTATGCAAACCATGAGATTTTTATTTTTACTTCTGTAACATTTTTATTCCATGAAGTATACAAAATGATTTTTTAAATTCTTCAGAGAGATTTGGTTCTAAAAACATAAAATTATTCCTTCCATGAATTTTAAAGATATTCCTTAATATCTTGCTCAGAGAGTGGGTAGATGAGCAGTAGTCTTTTTTTTTCCCCCCCTTTGGAGTCAGGCCTCCCTCCGTCACTCAGCTGGAGTGCAGTGCTGTGATTACAGCACACCACACCCTCAAACTCCTGGGCTCAAGTCATCCTCCCACTCCAGCCTCCTGAGTAGCTGGGACTACAGGCACGTACCACTATGCTTAGATAATTTAATTTAAAAAAAATTTTGTAGACACAGGGTCTTGCTGTGTTGCCCAGGCTGGTGTCGATCCCCTGGGCTCAAGCAGTTCTCTCATATCAGCCTCCCAAAGTGCTGGGCTTACAGACCTGAGCCACTGCAGCTGGCCTTATCTGTGATCTTTGAATACAATAGCTTTTAATGAATAGTGGGTCAGAACGAGCCACTAATGGAAGTGGAGAAGAGAACCACCTCTCTCAATCAATACCTTTAGAGGCTTAAAGCCTTGTACCCTCAGATACTAGTCAAATTGTATCTTCTGTCATTCTCTGAATAGAATAATTAGTAAGTGCTATAAATTTAGTGTCTGACTTTCAGGGTGGCAGACTGTAGGAACTTGGTTAATTGAAGCCAGATTCCAAAGAAAGTCACTGAATGGTATTGATTAAAGGACCAGACACCAAGGTGAATTAACAGTAAATACTCAGGTGTGATGGTTACATTAAGCACCCCAGAAAGGGTCAGCAGGATTCAGGTCAGCATTTGTTACTGGTCCAGTCCCTAGATGGTAGGTGTGTGGTCTGGATGGACGGTTCCATCCTCCTTTCCTTCTCTGAGCTGGTCACTGGGGTCCCGGCGGACCGCTGTGCTCGGGCATCAGTGGTGTGCAGCAGGACCACCTGGGACTGGCCTCACATGCAGAACCCACATGCCCTGCCCCAGTGGGCCTCCAGACCAAGCCTGGGTCTGCCAGAACCTGGGCCTGAGCCAGGATGGACTGGGTGCTGCCCTGTCTCCTGGGAATGGGCTGGTGTTTTCTCTGCGGTTTCTTCCTAGCCACAGCTGCCTCTCCTTTGTTCTGTGCATTCATAAGTTACAGGTAGAAGGCTGTGATTGTGTCACAACAAATTGAGGTCTGAAAGTCAAAGACATAACAATGCATGTTAAACAAAACCAGTTTGCAGATAGTTGGCGGACACCCTAGCAACAGTTGGGGGAAGAGCGGGAAAGAAGTCCCAGAAATGAGGGGGAAAGAGTTGGCAGCAGAGACTGACCAGCTAAGGCCCTAGTGGGCTCACGCCTGGAGAGCTTTCTGGCCTTGGTAGCACGTCTTGACGTGCGGGGAAGTGATAGTCATCTCCTGCGTAGAGCGCACAAAAATGACTTTGCTTTTCTTTCCTCTTCCTGGTTTGTAGGTGCTACTTTCACCGACTGGTTTACTTCTTACGTCAACAACGTGGTGTCGGGTGGCTTCCCCATCATCAGAGACCAAATATTCAGGTATTTTCTGTGGGACTTTGGATCGAAACGTGTGTGAATCAGAAAAAAGCCATCAGCCGCACACCCGATATGCAGCTTCCCAGGAAGGCTAACAGCAACACCCTTGGTATCCTCAGCATCAGTGCTCTGTTCTCACTTGAAAGCCAGAACATCCAGACGCTCAGACAAACTGGCATTTTTCCCACCTTGAAGCATCAAAAGAAAATCTGATTTTAATTTAGAAACTATGGCTTTATAGTAGCCATGGAAGTTTTTTTTCTGAAAGCTGTTTGCCAGCTAACAGGTTTATTATGAATAGCAACTCGGTAACTATTAACTCTTTGCAAATATGGTTTATCCTCTCCAGATGGAACACGCAGGTATTGTAGATAGTATTAGAGATGGTGCTGGCTCACAGTAGCCTGGCTGGCAGAAGTGACAGATTGATGATACAGCCAGTTCCCTACACACACGAACCTCCAAGTTGTAAATTTCCAAGGATGCAGACATGCATTCACGTGTCCAGTAGTGTAAGTTAGTTCCCATGTCTGACATCCACTGTCACATGTGCACAACGTCCAAAGCGGTCATGCTTTTGTGTTACTTTACTGTAGAGGACCGTGGCGAGAACGGTAGTGCAGCATCTTTATTTTAAGTCCGGGATGTCCAGAGCAATGGTAAAAGCTGTCACGTTGTCACTGGCACTGCCAAGAAGCCAAGTGATCACGACGAAAACAAAAGTGAAAAGAGTTGAGAGGGTGGAGCCGGTAAAAAGAAGGCAGGCGCCGCTCGTTCTCACAACCTGGATCGGTCATCCGTGGGCGTGACACTCTGAAGAGCAAAGACGAGGTCCTGGAGCATGGGAAGTCTTATGACCTTGTGGAACTTACAGCCAGATGGACTTGGGAATGCACACTCAGAACAGAACTGTTTTGTGTGTAGGGGGCTTGCTGTATGTTAGAGGCTTCTGAGAACAACACGCGAACACATTTTTATGGCCAGAGCCACCGTTCAGCAAGTGTGGCCGGGTTTTCAGATTCCCCAAGTTTCCTAACCCTGAAAACAGAGATGAGCCCTTTTTAGCTTCCACACTAGTGACCAGTTCGTGACCTGAGCCTGGTCCTTGAACTGGATTGCTGTCACCACTGACCAGGGCTGCCAGGGTTTTCTAGTTTGTTTCCAACTTTCTTCCAAGTCTAATAGGACGGCACCTAAGTATTGTTTAAACACAATTTACCTTTTCGATCTTAGAGTATAAGCCGTTTTGCATGACGCCTTTAAACCTTTTAAACCTGAAGTTCGTGGATTCTGAAGTGTTTGGGTTTTTGATACCTAGGTATGTTCATGATCCGGAGTGTGTGGCCACCACTGGGGACATCACCGTTTCCGTCTCCACGTCGTTTCTGCCAGAACTCAGCTCTGTGCACCCCCCGCACTACTTCTTCACGTACCGAATCAGGTGAGCGTTGTCAGTGGCCCTTCCAGTTGCCAGCCAGCTCTGTCCTGTGGATGGGTGTGACGTTCTGTTTGACACGGCTCAGACACACCTTGAAGGAGGCTTCCGCTGACGTTTGAGGAAGGAGCACACTTGTCTATGATGTCGTGCTCACCAAGGATCCTGACTTCACGTTCGCCTCTGAGTCCAACAACTTGTGGTTGTACATATAAAGCACTGTGCCCTGAACTTGGGAAGTGGGCCATGAAGGCTCTGAGTTGGAATGCATTCCAGAAGCTGTCAGATCACCAAAAATAAATGACGGCTTTTAAATTTCATCTGGCCTGCCATTATATTCAGTTAAAACCTAATAACTGTGTATTGAGTGCATCTTGTATGTTGGGCATGGCATTAGGCATTGGGTTTCACTAAATAAGAAACAGATATTTGCCAGGCATGGTGGCTCACACCTATAATCCCAGGACTTGGGGTGGCAGAGGCAAGAGGATTGCCTGAGCTCAGGGGTTCGAGACCAACCTGGACAACTTTGTGAGACCTTGTCTCTACAATAAATCAAAAATTAAGCTGGGCGTGGTAGTGCTCCTATAGTTCCAGCTACTTGGAAGGCAGAGGCGGAAGGATCTCCTGAGCCCAGCAGGTGGAGGCTATGGTGGCTGTGAGTGTGCCCCTGCACTCTAGCTTAGGCAACAGAGTGAGACTCTGACAAAAAAAAAAAAAAAAAAAAGAAAAAGAAACATATTTTAAATTCCCTTTAGTTATAAATATTCTCTGCTAGGACATAAAGATAACTCGTTGCTCTAAGGGATCGAGACTACTTTGTTTCAAAACATATTTTCATATATTTGATTGCATGTCTCTGTATGTATGTATATGTTTAAATGCACATACGCATACTGCAGTTTTTTAGTGATTTGTACTTACCAGGATGTATCTAGGGTCTGGGTATTGTGTGCAACCTGTGATTTGTCCAGTTACACGTGTATGAGCGTCTGTCGTTTTAGTTGTGTTCTTCGGTCCTGCCTAGGATTGAGACGTGCTCAAAACAGAAACACCTCTATGTCTCATTGAGTTCTAAGAGACAGCAGATGTCTAGAGGAGAGGGAAGCAGTCATTTGGGAAGGAGTCCAAGTGTAAGTCCAGTAACTGGTGACGTTTTTTGTCTCTGCCACCTGCCCCCTCTTCCAGGATCGAGATGTCGAAGGACGCGCTTCCCGAGAGGGCCTGTCAGCTGGACAGCCGCTACTGGAGAATAACGAATGCCAAGGGTGATGTGGAGGAGGTTCAGGGGCCTGGAGTTGTGGGTAGGTCGCCTGGAGCCGGGCCTTTACCGTAGCTGTTGGGAAGAGGTGTGGGACTTGCATCACAACTGTAACGTGTCAAGGCCATCGTGCTGTCAGTTCAGTCCCTTCAACGAGAGCTTCTAAAGTGGCAGCAACTCTGTTGTTCCGGGGTCGATTGGCTTTTCCGTGGTTCACCTTGGGCTCCTGCTTCCTTCTTGGCTTTTTTTAACTGGTCATTGTCCTCAGATTCTGTGGGTCAGAAAGCACAGTGCAAGTGGAAAGTAAATTTCTTACTGGCCATCTTTTTGAAGTTGGGGGGCAAATGTTAAAAACATTGGCACGAGTTTCGCGGCTTGTGGCTCGCAGTCATGTTAGTTGCCGTTGTCATTTGGCTTTTCAAAACCCCTGATGATCTTGGCCCCTGAGCCTGCTGATTCTTTGGGTTGGAACGTGTACCCCGGGAAAGGACACGTTAAACCGTGTGCCTGTTGCCAGGTCCGAGCACATGCAGAATCAGGTTAAAGGTTCTGAATTCGTTGCCATTGACAGACTCATGTCCTGCATATTGCTTCCTGAGTGTTTCCTGGACTTGACCACTGTGCCCGAGAGCTGTATGAGGGCCGAAATTCTCTTTCTGCCTTGGGTCCGCTGCTGTGAGGATGCTCCCACGACTGCCGGGTTGTGTAGTCTGAGTGCCAGGATCATCGCCACAGCTTTATGTTTCAGCTTCTTGCTACTCTTAAAATATTTAGATCACCCTCATCTCTGTGTGAACTAGTGTCTGTTCATTTTTAATACTCATATCTTGCCGGGTGCGGTGGCTCATGCCCGTCATCCCAGCACTTTGGAAGGTGGAGGCAAGAGAATTACCTGAGCTCTGGGGTTCAAGACCAGCCTGAGCAACATCGTGAGACCTCGTCTCTACAATAAATTAAAAAAATCAGCTGGATGATGGCACGTGCCTGTGGTTCCAGCTACTTGGAAGGCTGAGGCGGAAGGATCGCCTGAGCCCAGCAGGTCGAGGCTGCAGTGGCCTTGAGCATGCCCCTGCACTCCAGCCTGGGTGACAGAGTGAAACTGACTCAACAACAACAACAACAAAAAAACACAGGCTGTGTCTTCAGTGCTTCAAAGCACTTTGAAAAAGAAAATGTAACTTTCTATTTGTTTATTAAATGATTTCCCCCTTCAACATTTAAAGGATTTGGGGAATTTTTTTAAAATATTAAAAGAAATAAGATACCCACTCCTTGTCCTATCGCTGTTAATGTCTTGTTGTATTTTCTGTGAGAGTTTCTCCTCAAACCCTGCGTTCACCAGTATGTAGCTTGCATGACCCTGCAGAGAACGAGTGACGGGCTGTTGTGACGAACTGGCTCTGGTGCTTGGGATCACGGTGACTGTCATCCCTGCAGGTGAATTTCCCATCATCAGCCCAGGTCGGGTGTATGAGTACACAAGCTGCACCACGTTCTCGACGACATCTGGATACATGGAAGGCTACTACACTTTCCACTTCCTCTACTTCAAAGACAAAATCTTCAACGTGGCCATCCCCCGGTTCCACATGGCCTGCCCAACCTTCAGGGTGTCTGTCGCCCGGCTGGTAAGTGTCGTCTTTCTCTGGTGCTGACTCGTGTGACTGTAGGGTTCGTACTGCGGACCGGGCAGAGAAGTGGCTTAGAACGAGTGTCCCTGACACGTCCTGGGGGCCCCGTGAATCTGCTGAGAGAGAGACAAGCCAGCAGGGCTCAGTGTTCTCCAGCCGAGAAACTCGGCCTGCTTTGAGGACTTGGCTTCCTCCCACTTTCTCAGTGGGAATTCCCATGCTAGACCAGTCAGAGGCAGCTTGACTTCACTAAGTCGGGGAACACAGTTGCTAACAGGGATGTGGCTGAAACTCCCAGTGTGATGTCAAATAAGCAAGTATCCCGCAGACATCATGACTAAGGTCATTTAGCTTCAGCAGTCTCCAGGATGTTTCTCAAGTCAACTAGATTTATTTTAAAATCTCATGTTTCGGGTCACCCAGTGCCAAGTATTCACAGCACCCCCAACCTTAGAGTCTAAAGCGTGAGCAAAGGAAGCCGTGGCGTTCCAGTCACACAACAGGAATAAAACAGGAATGGTATACCCAGAATGCAGTTGAGTTGTAGGCTCAGAATGTTCAGAGAGTGTTCTCCAGAATCACCCTGATGGGTTAAGTCTGGGAGACGGACGTGATGTTAATCTGACCCAGAGCTGATACATTCTTGGCTCCAGCTGGAAAGAGCAGACGATAAGGAGACTTGAGGCCTCATGCTGGGGCTGTGTCTGGTGAAAAGGGTCCACAGTCTGGATTGGGATGGGGAGTCGTATCTTCCTTCCCCGTGGTGGAACACCGGAAACTGTATTTCTAGACAGTGGCTCACTCCTCAGAACTTTGGGAGGCTGAGGTGGGAGGGTTGCTTGAGGCCGGAGTTTAAAACCAGCCTGGGCAACACAGTGAGACCTTGTCTCTATAAAAAATAATTTTCAGAGTGAGCTGGGCGTCAGGCATATGCCTGTAACTAATTGAGGAGGCTGAGGCAGGAGGATCCTTTGAGCCCAGAAGTTCCAGGTTGCAGTGAGCTATGATCTCACCACACTGCTCTCTAGCTCAGGTGATAGAATGAACCTTGCTCCCCCCAAATAAATAAGAACATAAATAAGGAACTGTGTATTTCCAGTACTGCGAATTTGCTACTTTGTTTTCAACTAGCCCAGGATCTATATGAGAGTGGTAAAATCTTTTTTTTTTTTTTTTTGAGTTGGAGTCTCACTCCGTTGCCCATACTGGAGTGCAGTGGCTGCTCCCAGCCACCGCAGCCTCGACCTGCTGGGCTCCGACAGTCCTTCCGCCTCAGCCTTCCAAGTAGCTGGATCTACAGGCGCGCGCTACCATGCCCGGCTAATTTTTTTGATTTATTGTAGAGATGAGGTCTCGCTGCCCAGGCGGGTCTCGAACCTGTGGGCTCAGGCAATCCACTCACCTCAGCCTCCCAAAGGCGCGGGATTACAGGCTGAGCCACTGAGCCCGGCTGAGTGGTAAAATCTTACCCTTGAATGTTCCATATGATTCATCAGTTAAGTTGTCTGGGGCTTTAGTTCTTTTTGTGGGAAGATTTTGAAATATGAATTTCTTTAATATTCATATTTTCTTTCTTCTTGTTTCAGTTTTGGTAATTTGTGCCTTTCAAGGAATTTGTCCATTTCATCTAAATGTTGAATTTATTGGCATAAAGCTATTGACAATATTCTCTTGATATCCTTTTAATGGCTAAAGGGCATAGTCAGACATCCTTTTTTTGTTCTTAGTGTTGGTAACGTATGTCTTTTGTTCGTCACTTTAGCTAGGGGGATCATACATATTGATCATTTCAAGGAACAACCATTGGTTTCACTGATTTTCTTGACTCTTTACTCATTCTCTATCTTACTGCTTTCTGCAATCGCCTTTTTTATTTCTCTCCTTGTTCTTACTTTGGGTTTAATTTGCGTTTCTTCTAGCTTTTTGCAGTAGTATTAATTTTAGATCTTTCTCCTCTCTAAGCACTGTTTTAGCTGCATTTCACAAATTTTGATATGTTGGGTTTTCATGAACATTTGGTTCAAAATCATCTTAGATTTCCTCTGTAATTTAATTTTGATCTATGGCTTTTCTAGCAATGTGTTAACTTCCAAACATTTGGGGAGTTTTCAGTTGTCTTTGGTTACTGATTTCTAATATTATTGTGGTTTGAGAACTTGCTTTGTATTTTCAACTTTGAAATGTTTGTGACCTAACATTATGGTCTGTCTTAGAAAATGATCCTTGCGTATTTGAAAAGAATGTATATTGTGCTATTTGGGGGAATATTATTTCTATAAATGACAGATCAAATTGGTTGACAGTGTTTTTCAAGCCTGTTATATATTTGTTTTTTGTGGTCTTTGTTCTATTAACTATTGAGAGATGACTGTTGAAATCTAACACGATTCCAGTTGTGTCTGTTTCGCCTTAATTCTGTCTGGTTTGCTTCATGTACTTGGAAGCCCTGGGGTCGTAAGCAGACACACCTAGGATTGTTATGTCTTCTTTGTGCCGCGATTCTTTTGTTATGAAATCCCCCACTTTACTTCTGATAATGTTCTTTTTGCTAAAGTTCTAAGAGCATTGAGGTTCCTTTGGCAGGCGGCTGGGTGACTTGGGTCAGCCTGATCCTTTGAAACTTGCTTTTAGTCTCTGTTAGGTGGGTGCAAGGTTGGTTTCACCCAAGGACGGGGCTCCTCAACTTTTCTATACCCTGACCCCTGTGAAGTGCTGGAAGCTACCGAGAACTCCAGAGAGCTCCGGCTTCTGCGGGTTATGTTAGCAGCTGCCACACTGAAGTCCACGCTGGGGCAGTGACAGTATGCGCCGACGAATCCCTCCTCAAGTGCCAGTGATGAGCCCGTCACCCAGGCAGCCCTATCCCAACCATGTTCTTGCCTAGAGTTTTCGTTCTCTCCTAACCACAAATAAACATGTACAATCTTGACCTGTCTTGTGGAAAATGTTTTCTCTCAAGGATGAGAAATCAGTGAAAAGAAATGAGATTTCTGGACTTCTCTTGTCCACATGGGGTGAGGGGAGGGGGGCAGAGGGTCGTCCTGTTGTCTTTCCTGTGTAAATATTCATCTTCTTGCTGTGGAGGTGGAATCGCCCGCTCCCTTTTCGTCTGACATTTTTCAGGCATCCTGCTTCATGCCCGTACCCCTCAAATGCCCAGTTAAGTCTGCTTGCGGCTGCCATGCGTCTCCCGGGCTGGCCTGTCGGTCTGGCTGGCTCGTCTGGGGCACAGTGGAGGCTCCAGGCTCACCATTCCCTTCTGGGCTGTTCCATCTCTGCCTGGTGCCTGCTCTGACAACCGCTCTCCTTTGCCACCTTGATTTAATAGCTTCCTGCTTCATTAAGATAATTGATAATCGCACTTTCTGGATGCTATGTTGTAGTTTCCTAAGCCTCCCGCTCCCTGCCTTTTGGGCCGCCTCCTGAATTGTGACGTATTCATCCATTAGGCTGACAACAGATCCAGAAATACAAAGATGGAGGGGCATGTGAGTCGCCTCAGAGTGTGTACATTCTCTAGTTGTGGACATGAGTATGTCATGTTTCGCACGTGACACAGTCCTTCCACACAACTCTGTTCTCACCCAGCACATGGTGTTGAGCGCTGCTGCACCAGGAAACCCTGCGTGGAGCTCACAGTCCAGCTGGGAGAGGCAGCCGCCCGTGGTAGCCAGGGGACAGCAGTGTCCTGTTGGGTGGCTCCAGGAGGGAACCATGGTGGAAAAGGCCTTGGTGACTTAAGCTGAGGCACGGAGGACTGAAGGGAGTTGGGTGTGGAGTGTTTGCACCATGTTTGGTTTGTGTGCACCGAGGAGGCCATGGCCAGAGAGCTGCTGGAGATGAGGTCTGAGGTCCTGGTGCGTGGCAAGGGAAGGCCATGGAAGCCTGGAGGGGGGTAGGGCTTCTGCTGCCCCCAAACATCCCACAGGCCCCACGGGTCCTCCTGGCTGTTACCACCCTGTCCGGCCCAGCCGCTGCTCTTGGTGGACGCAAACTTGGCAGCAAATGAGGCTGGACTTGATTAGGCAGAGTCGACCGTCCGAGGGGTATCAGAGCCGGCTCGTTCAGCGTCGCTGCTGCCTGTTCCGAGAGCCTCCACGAGGGAGGCTGGAAGCAGAGGCTGCCTTTCTCTACCGTGATCCTCAGAATGTGCTTCCAGCTGGCAAGTGACACGGTGGCTTCTGGGTTGGAGAAAGGCAATGCGCCCTCCACCTGGAATTCTGTTTCTCCTGGGACTCGTGTCTTTGGCGTCCTGAGCCACCAAGTGAGCTCATGTTGAAGAGGCTGTGTCAACACCACAGGGGGTGGAGGGGCGCCCGGAGCCCATGGCCTCAGCCTCCAGATGCTGTGCGTCCCACCCAGGAAGGCAGAGGCCCTGGAGGACCATGGTCCCACTACCATCTGGCCGTATGCTGTGGGAGGCCCACCAGAGCACCCCGAGGACCTCCCCCAGAAACTCAGCCCACACCCACCCTGAGTCAGTGAATGACTGCTGTTGTCTGAACCACTGAAAAATTAAAGCATGCTTTTAAAACGTGGAGGCTGCTGGCGTTTGATGAGGTGACGCGTCTGCGGCCGAGCGCTTGGTGGCTGCTGCCAGCAGAGGGCACCCTCGCTCCGTGTGCGCCCAGTAAGTCTTGAGGACTTAGCACGCCTGTGCCAGCTTCTAGAGTTTTATCTTGAGCTGTTAGGGTGGCCTACTGCTGGAGTCTCAATTACCACCTGCTGTATACAGAGTAAGTGTCGCCCCAGTGAAGTGTTGGCCATTAAAACCACACTGAGCCGGGCGCAGGGGCTCATGCCTGTCATCCCAGCACTTTGGGAGGCTGAGGCAAAAGGAGCAAAAGCCTGAGCCCAGGGGTTCGAGACCAACCTAGGCAAGCTGGCAAGATCTCTCCTCGACAATAAATCAAAAGATGAACTGGGCATGGTGGCGCACACCTGGGGTTCCAGCTGCTCGGGAGGCTGAAGGAGGGAGGATCGCCTGAGCCCAGCAAGTGGAGGCTGCGGTGGCCATGAATGTGCCCCTTCTCCCCAGCCTGGGCGACAGAGTGAGACTCTGACTCAAAAAAAACCAAAACCCACACTGAGCTGGCAAGGTGGTGCAGGCCTGTGGTCCCAGCTGCTCTGAGGCAGGAGGACCTTATCTCTACCAACACAAGTAAATACAAGGTTTAAAAAGAATCTTCCATTAGAAAGCAACCCCACGGCCATAACGAGTGTCGTTCGGCAGGTGATACAGAGCACTCCAGGACCGGGGTTGGCCTGTGTGGAAACTCACACCAGGCAGTCTGGCTGCCTGAAGTTTGGAGGGGTGAGAATGTGCATTAAGTGACGGTGGAGGCTGTTGGGTGCACGTCTCACCCAGAGGTTGCTTTCTCTTTCAAGGAGATGGGGCCCGATGAGTATGAGGAGATGGAGGAGGAAGAGGAGGAGGAGGAGGAGGACGGTGACTCAGCAGACATGGACGCGTCTGACGACGAGGACGAGGAGGAGAGACGCAGGAGGGCCGCCGCTCGCGCCTTCTTCAGCGCCTTCCGCCGGGGGAACCCTGGGGTGGCCCCCCTGTGAGCAGCCCTGGGTCGTGTCCATGGCGGGGGCGTTCTCGCAGGACGCACGGGAGGCGCTCCTGGCTGGGTGGGCCTCTGCCTCGCGGGAGCGGGCCATCGGGCTGCCGGGCTGTGCGGTCGGGGGACATGGAGCCTCTTTTTCTCTTCCAGGAGCGAATGACTGCAGGAGCTGCTCTCTGGCCAAGGAAAAGACGTTTCTTTGTTTCAAACTGTTTTGTACTCATAACAACATAGGAATGGAGGGGATCGTTTTGAATGAGGATTTAAAATGTAGCAGAAATACCTGCCGTTGATGTGGCTGCGGCTGCTGTGGAGACGCCGCGCGGGTGGAGTTCCTTGGACGCAGACACCATATGTCATAGGGCCGGTCGCTTGGTGGCTCCTGACGTCGTGTGCTCCCAGGAGCCAACTGACTGAGTGACCCGAGTGGCTTTTCCTTTCCCAGACATTCTGCCCTTGACCTTCGTCTTTGTCGCTGAGACCGCAAACTTGAGTGTTTCATCTCACGACCCTGAACTCAAGCTTCCAACATGATGCCCTCCATCACAATCCACAGGCGCTCACGCAGAACGCCGCATGTGGGTCTGCCGTGGGCCGTTCCCTCGTGGCATCTTGTGGTCTCGGTTGTAAATGCCACGCCCTGGGGCTCTCCTCTGTATACCTGACGGTCTGCCTTTGTGATCAGTGACATGAGTTCATGTTAGGGTTAAGTGTGTTTTCCTGAAACATGAATTTTTTGGTAATTATGTGATACGAGTGAACATGAGATCCTTCTAGCGTTAGCCTCACATCCTGAAGGCCATGCTGGTCTTGAGCGTGTGTTCTGTGTGGCTGCCTGTTCCCATAGGCCAATGTGAGCCTGTGGTCTTAAGATGGAGGACAGTGGCTTCTTGGCGGCCGCCTGGAGCACTGCAGCTGTCGGTCCTCAGGCTTCACCGGCACCCCTGGGTGCTGTACCACACATCTTCCCCAGGAACAGACCATTTGTAGATAAAACTGGGGAGGGGGCTGGGATTCTGGGTAAAAAAGCTGCCGTGGGGAGCTGGAAGGCAAACCTGCCCTTTGCTGTGGCGCATGTCAAAACGTTCTGGAATGGAGGAGGTCGTTCTCCTGCCTGCCTGGTGGTATGGGTGTATCGGGCTGTCGTGTCCTGGTATGGATAGCCTTTCTTAGAAAAGCAACTGCTGGCTGGGCGCAGTGGCTCAGCCTGTCATCCTGGCAATTTGGGAGGCTGAGGCGAGGGGATTGCTTGACCCTGGGGGCTCGAGCCCAGCCTGGGCAACTTGGGGAGGCCTCTTCTCTACAATAAATCAACTAGCCAGGCGTGGTGGCACACATCTGAAGTTTCAGCTCCTTGGAAGGCTGAGGCGGAAGGATTGCCAGAGTCCAGCAGGTCGAGACTGCAGTGGTCGTGAACGTGCCGCTGTACTCCAGTCTGGGCGACAGAGTGAGACTCCAACTCAAAAAAAAGGAAAAAGCAACTGCCTGTATTTGGGTTGCTGTGACGAGATACCTGAGGCTGCACGGTTCACAACAGGTGTGGCTCACAGCTCCGGAGGCTGGGAAGGCCCAAGGTGCGCAGCCAGCAGCTTCTGTGTCTGGAAGGACCCGCGCTCTGCCTGGAAAATGGCACCTCTCACCACAGCCTCACATGGTGGGAACACACAGGTGCCTTGGGCCTCAGGGGCCCCAATCCTGTTCAGGAGGGCACAGCCAGTGGCTTGGGGATTCGGTTTCAACATGTAGATTTGGGGGAACACAAACATTCGACCACTCATTTTTTAAAAACCCAAACTCTCCCAGTGGAGCAGGCATTGAAAGCCAGTGGATCTTGGCAGGGACAGCCACCCGGCAGCCCCACCATCCTGGCGTTTGCTCACTGTCATCCTTGGCACCCTGGCCCTTTCTGGATGAATGACCTCTCCCGTCTCTGCCCAGGACCCCTGCCACCTGGGGTCCCATAGCCCCCTGAGCCCCTAAAGCCCACCAATCCTGGCCCTCCCAGCCCTGACAGCCCACTAGCCCTGGCTCCTTGGGACCCCCAGGACCCATCACCCCCCAGCCCAGGCTCCTTAGGCCCCCTGAGCCCCTAAAGCCCACCAGCCCTGACTCCCCGGGCCTCCCGGCTCACCAACTCTAGGTCCTTGGGACCCTCAGGCCCTCCTTGGGGCCCCCGCACCCACAACTCACCAGCCCTGCTCCTTGGGCCCCGAGCTCCCTGCAGCCCACCAGCCCCCTCTCCTCGGAGAGGATCCATGTGGTTATCCCCTCGCTGAAACTCACACTCGCATAGTTGGTTGACCACTTACCCTCTAGTTCACGCTAAGGTGCGATGTGATGGTGACAACCCTGGGCTTAACTTTGCTGGCAAGAACGCCCGTGACACAACACATGAATGGAACTCACACGAACACAGCCCAAACACAACTATGCTTTCGGTGGAGTTGCGGCCATTTCTGGCTCTGGGCTCCTTGAAAATGCCGCCTGGTTTTTACTCATTTGTGTAAATCTTGGCAGGTGGCCGGGATGAGACAGAGACCTGAATGAACAGTGGCTTAGGCAGCTCAGGGGTCTGTCCTTCCCTTGTGAAGAGCCCGGGGTGACTGGCTCAGGCGACATGAGGGCCCAGCGCTGCCACCAACCATCTGTGTTCGTTATGGCTTCAAGATGCCCTCTCAACGGCCACCTCACGGGGTGAGATGGCAGCCTCCGCCATACTGTGCTCCAGAAAAGCCGGTGAGGACAGGAGACTGAAGTGGAAGCAAGCGTGAGGTGTGGGCCGGTGGGGTGAGTGGCCACATGGCTGGCAGGCATGTGGGGACGTGCAGGGCAGGGGCCGCGGGCCTGGGTGTGAGTGTGGCATGGCCTGCCGAGAGGTCGAGAGGCCGAGAGGGTGGGGATGCCCACGTGGGAGTGGGGAAGTCAGCGTCCGGGGCCACGTCTCCATCTTGTTTTTTTCTTTGAGTCAGAATCTTATTCTTACTCAGGCTGCAGTGCAAGGACACGCTCATGGCCACCGCAGCCTCGACCTGCTGGGCTCAGACGACCCCCTCCTGCCTCAGCCTTCCAAGTAGCTGGAACGACAGGCACACGCCACCACACCCAGCTAATTCCTTGATTTACTGTGGAGATGAGGTCTGGCCAAGTTGCCCCGGCTGGTCTCGAACCCCGGAGCTCAGGCAGTCCCTCTTGCCTCAGTCTCCAAGAGTGCTGGGATGACAGGCGTGAGCCACCGCGCCCAGCTGTCTCCATCTTTAGGAAGAGGAATTGCAGGAAGAGCAGCTGGTCACTGAAGGTGAGTTCCGATCCATGGCATGGATGTGGCCAGGACGCCTCCCAAACATGCAGGGGATGTGCCCGGCAGGCTGCAGGGCTGGCTCTTTAGGTGGGCGTGGCCAGGGAAGGGAGGTAAAGATTGCAGATCACCCCAGGTTAAGCAGTGGCTGGCCGCAGTCTTTCAGGAGGATGCATGGCAGTGTTCTCAGTCTCACCCTGAACCCCTATTATGAGTGTGAGAAGGAAGAGGATCTCGAGAAAGGGGGCAAAACCAGAGAGACTGGCCTCAGACTCCGAGAACACAGAGGACAGAGTGGCCAACAAGGGGCGGAAGGTGACATGCGTGGAAGAGCTTTGTAAACATTTTGGCTTGGCCGGGCGCAGTGGCTCACATCTGTCATCCCAGCACTCTGGGATCTGAGGCGAGAGGATTGCCTGAGCCCAGGGGTTGGAGACCAGCCTGGACAACTTGGTGAAACCTTATCTCTACAACAAATAAAAAAATTAGCTGGGCATGGTGGCGCATACCTGCAGGTCCAGCTTCTTGGAAGACTGAGGCAGAAGGATCACAAGAGCCCAGCAGGTCGAGGCTGCAGTGGCCATGGGCGTGCCCCTGCACTCCAGCCTGGGCAACAGAGTGAGACTCCGACTCAAATAAAAAAATAATCTTGGCTGGGGTCCACTCTGCAAGCAGGCACGCCTTAAATACAAATGCAATCCTTTTGATGGAAGAGTCCCCCATTCGTGTAGATGAAGACCCCCACCGCCAAGTGACATCCCAAAGCACTGAGAATTGCAGTAGCAGGCAGATGTCAAGCGGCCACCCTGCGAGAGGCTCCTGACTGGTGAGGACCCTGTTTGAGTGTGGCATGGTACATACCTCCCCCATCAGAACCACACTCCCCCAGCGGCCTCCTTGGGAGGGAGACTTGCACCCTGGTCTGGGGACACTTAAGGCCAGTTCTGCAGTGGCTGGGACACTGTCCAAGAGGCAAGTGGAAACGCTGATGACATCTCACATACAAATAAGGTCCTGCACAGGGCTGTGGCCGGAGCAGGTGCCTATGACGCGATGCTGCCTCGGCATAAACGCGCTGAACTTGGGCACCAGAAGCAGGGCACACACTGGCGCAGGTGCCCAGGCACCGCGCCTCTCAAATGGCTGCAGCTGCTGACCAGAGATAAAGCAGCCGGCTGGTGGCTGTGGGCCCTCCCAGCTCAGCCTCCCCTGCTCTGAATCCACCAATGACAGCTCCCCAGAGGCAGTGGAGTCCGGATGGGCCCCGTGGCCTCTCCAGCCTGTGCTCTGGCCTCCCAGGTGGCCTCCAGGCCAGCTGTGCACCCGGAGGGTGTGTAAGGACTAAGGCTCCCAAGCCCTCCAGTCTGTGTCATTCACTGAGGCCACGCCCGCCGCCGCTCCCCACCGCCCTAGCCACCCCAAGGGAGGCAAGCAGGCAAGGCGGGTCCCCAGTCTCTGTGACTGCGGGGACAGTAGCCACCAGAAGGGTGACAAACTCCAAGAGTCTCAGTCCTGCCCGGAAACCTCTAGACCAGAGCAGTTCTGCCCTGGCTCCAAGCACGTCACCAAGCAGGGAGGCGGCCACGGGGGTGGGGCCATTGGGGGCCAGGCCGGGGAAGCCCCGGCGCGGCGAGCCACGCACGTGGGCAGCAGTTTGGGGAAGCATCGTTTAAACCATAGAAAACCTCATCTACGTGGGAACGTCTGGGAGTTTCAACGTGGCTCACTTTCCCAAGGTCAAGCGAGGAGGACGCCGAGAACCTTCCGTCCGGGCCCGGAAGGGCCTGCCT
>NW_007043494.1:34926-38430 GCF_000164805.1 Carlito syrichta | reverse complement strand
GGAGGGGGCATGAGTTGGGGGTCTTGGGTGGGGAGAGAGGCGTGGGATGGGGTCCTGGGTGGGGAGGGCATCGGATGGGCATCGTCTTTGACAGCTGCAAGTATAAGCTCTGGAAAGAAGAGCGTGGAAAATTCTGGGCTGTACCTTGAGCACCTCAACCAGCTGGCCATGGGTGTGACCCGGCCCGGAGGTGCTGGGGGTTTTCTGCAGGTGAAGACCTGTTTTCCCATACCCTGGACCTTTTCTTTAGTGGATGTCTGCTCCAGATATGACCCGTACCTTCGAGAAATGTCTCCATTAGCCCTCGCATTTCATAGCCCCGACCTCACCCCCAACCCTTGCCGCGAAACACCTCATATTGATTATTGTGTATGCTCTTCTCTGGTGCATCAGTCGTCTTTGGAAACAAACCACATCCTCCTGCTGATGGTTCACAGCTCTTAGAAGTGGTATTTCCAGCCAGGTGTAGTGGCTCAGCCTGTAACCCCAGCACTTTGGGAGGTCAAGGCGAGAGGATTGCCTGAGCCTAGGGATTCGAGACCAGCCTGGGCAACTTGGTGAGACCTTGTCTCTATGATAAATCAAAAAATTAGCGGGGTATGGTGGCACGTGCCTGTAATTCCAGCTACTTGGAAGGTTGAGGCAGAAGGATCGCTGGAGCTCAGCAGGTCGACACTGGGGTGGCTGTGAGCGTGCCGCTGCACTCCAGCCTAGGCGACAGAGTGAGACTCTGACTCAAAAAAAAAACCCACACACAAAAAAGTGGTATTTCCCTGTGATGTTCTGCTCAGTGTTGCTTCGGGTTTTGAGATTTACCACACAGAAAAAGTGATTAAATTCCAATCATCAGATACATTGCTGTTACATCCGGATTGGAGACTAGTTCTGTTTAGAAATAACTCCAAGGACAGTTTTTACATTGTATTTTCACATTAAAAACCCATCAGGCTGGCTTCACCCTCAAAGAGCTTGTCTATGTAAAATTAAATGAACCTGTCAGCCAGCTGCACTTGAGTGGGAAATGTGTTCATCCCTGGCTCCACAGGGGTGCTGGCCCCGGGTGGCGCCTTGAGCACCCAGAGGAGAGGCTGTCTTGGGGAGCTGGGACTTGGGGTCCCGGGCACACCCGTGAAGGCCCTGGAGGAAAGTTGCGGGTGGTGTGGCCTCAGAGCCATGGGCGGGTTCTGGGGCACAGCTGAGAGGGCCCTGCAGAGGAGCTGTGGGTAGTGTGGTCTGACAGCCCTGGCGGGTCAGGCTGGGAGGGGCCTTTCCTTGTGATGGTGGTTCTCTGTCTACCTGCTGATCTAATTGTGACTCAGAACTGAGTAACTGATCCTTGTCTGGCACCCCTGCATGCTTGGTGACGGCAGGCGGGTGCTCTGTGTCTCCAAGTTGACACATATACTTGCGGCAGAAGCTGCAGGCCCCTGGCACTGCCGGGGACTTGAGAGGTGAAAGCGAGCACTGTCCAACTAGCTTGAGACCACCCACGGGACAGGTAATTTCATCCCCTGGGCCTCCGCTAATCACCTATAAAATAATAAAGACGCGGGTTTTACTTTGGGGACGCTCCAGCCCCGAAGTTCTCCCGCCCTGAGGCCCAGCTCCCCAGAGTGGGGCTGTACTCTGGGCAGAGTTCCTGAAAGCGGCTGGTGTCTGGTCTCTTCTCCAGTGACCTCAGAGAAACTAGCGTGTTTCAGGAGCTGAATGCACAGGAAGGTTCTCCCCTGCCCAGACCTCAGGCTTCCGTGGAGGGGCTGGTTACCATGTTCCAGCTATCAGTGGTTGCTATCAGTGTTTTCTGCTGCTGCAGGGCATCCACAAATGTGGGTGCTCAAAGACCTGGGTGTTTTCCTCTTATGGCTCTGGGCGTCAGCAGCCTGAAACAGGTCTTGCGGTCCCACTGTGGGTCTTGGGGTCCCACCATAGGTCTCGGGGTCCCACAAACCCTAGTCAGGGAGGCAGGGCTGCGCTCCCCTGAGGCCGTTTCCTCACTCCTACGGGCTACTGGCAGGATTCGTCCTTGTGATTGGAGGACTGTGGTCTCGTGGCATCGCCGTGTGCCAGCTGAGGCCCTTCCAGAGGCCACTGGATGCCTGACTCAGGGAGCCCTCCCTGCCCTGAGAGTCAGCCTGGCGACTTGCGTCCAGGCCACCCTTGAACTCTCCGCCGTCTCCTGGGCCGGGTCTCCCTGACAGCCTCCATGCTTTCCCTCCTCCCGCAAGCCCTGGGATGCAGGGTCGCAATTCCAGGTGGCCCCACAGCCTCCACCTCACCTAGAGCCACTATCGGGGTGGCTGCCTGGCTCACAGTTTCCTGGAATTGAGACGGGGGCCTTCAGGGACGAGGGAGAGCACTATTCATGATTCCGCCACTGTATGATTTAGTTCCCCTCCTCAGCCCTTTGCTTCCTCTTGTCAGGGGAGGCAGAGATGAACTTGATCTTACCACATTGCCAGGAGGTTCAACCGCAACGTCTGGGTCCACAGCACCTGCGTGACAAGTAGCCGATGTTTGCGCTCCACGTGGCCATGCACCCGGAAGCAGGGATGGCCTCAGACTGGGACTGCAGGCGGGGGGAGGTTGTCATCACCTGGCCCTTGTAGAAGCAGCTTCTGAATATGTCACCAGAACCAACAGTTTCTCTTGCAGCCGTTGGAAGGGGCATGCTTGGCCTAGCTGGAGGTGCCTGGTCCCTGGCCAGGCCCCACTAACCCGGTGGCTCTGTGTCCTGGGACCCACAAGGGCAGCCCCTGGGAGCTGACTGGAAAGGCGCATTCTGGGCCTTACACTGGTCCCGCTGAATTAAGGCCTCTGGGGGGGTCTGTCTGTGTAAGGCCCCCGTGAGCCTCCGTGCTCCACAGAATTTGCGAACCAGCCCTGGCCTCTTCTGTTTCCTTCCTTGTCTTCCTGGTACTAGCGAGTGTCCACCCCACGAGAGCTGAGATTATGGGGGGCCTCGCCCTGTCCAGTGGCCACTGTGTCCCAGGTCCCAGCAGACACCTGCCCAGGGCAGGCCATCTGCCATCCGCTGTTGCAAGACCCCACTGGGAGGCAGGGAGCATCCTTCGTGTTCGCACATCTGCCCCCGGCAAATTCCTTGAATGTTACATCATTAGATAAGCATTAACGTGCTAAGTGCTTTATGTTCAAATTTCTTTCATTTTTTTTTCTTTCGTGTCAGTGTTTTGCCCTGTCACCTAGGCTGGAGTGCAGTGGCACAGTCCTGGCTCACAGCCTCTACCTCCTGGTCTCACATGATCCTCCCATCTCAGCCTCCAGAGTAGTTGGAACTACAGGTGTTGCCACCACACCCAGGTAATTTTTTAATTTTTTGTAGAGATGAGGTCTTACTCTGTTGCCCCCGGCTGATCTTGAACTCCTGGCCTCAAGTGAATCTCCCGCCTTGGCCTCCCAAAGTGCTGGGATTATAGTCGTGCGCCACTGCACCCTACCTAGATTGTGTGTGTGTGTGTGTGTGTGTGTGTGTGTGTGTGTGTGTGT
>NW_007043494.1:25005-34640 GCF_000164805.1 Carlito syrichta | reverse complement strand
CAGGTGGGTCTCGAACCCGCGGGCTCAGGCAATCCACTCACCTCAGCCTCCCAAAGCATGGGATTACAGGCTGAGCCACCGAGCCCGGCTGCGAGTATAACTTTTGACTTCCCAAAATTTGACTGCTAACAGCCAGCTGTTGACCAGAAGCCCTCCTGATAAGCATAACTGTCGGTTAACACACACTCTGCGTGGGCCATGTATTTTATACTGTATTCTTGCAATGAAGTAAGCTGGAGAAAAGGAGACGTTAAGAAAATCATCAGGAAGAGGAACCTGTGGGCAGTCCTGGATGGCAGTGGTCCATCCCTAAGTTGATGCTGTCTGTCTACATGATGGTCGCCCGTCTGATGGCAGCACAACCAGCTGCAGGTCTTGGCCCGGTGTGTACTGAGAAGCCGCTCTTTCCTGTGATGTTGTGACCTTTCTCTGCCCTTGGGAGTACGTCGAGCATCATTGTGGCCTTCGGAAGGGTCTCATGGTGTCATTCCAGGCTTACTGTGTTGCACCAAGCCTGATTCTAAGAATGCTCAATGACCAGGCGAGGCAGCTCACGCCTGCAGTCCCAGCACTCTGAGTGGCTGAGGTGAGAGGATTGCCTGAGCGCAGGGCTTCAAGACCAGCCTGGGCAGCAGAACAAGACTTCGTCTCTACAACAATTTTTAAAAAAATTAACCTTGAACAATTACCATAATACTATAAGAAAGGGATTGGCAGTAGCAGGATACCATCCGGGGGTAGGGAGCGTGTGGGGGACATAACATCAATAAGGGGACCTGATCTCAAACCAGGTGAAGTGGGGACCAAAGGGAGGCCCAAACTTTCCCTGTACGATGACCACTTGTACAACTAATCCTGAATTGCACCCCACATCTTTAACATAAAAAAAAAATAGCCAGGCATGGTGGCGCACGCCTGTAGTCCCATCTCCTCAGGAGGCTGAGGCAGGAGGATCACCCGAGCCCAGAAAGTTGAGGCTGCTGTGAGCTGTGATCGTGTCACGGCACTCCAGCCTGGGTGACAGAGTAAGACCTCAACTCAAAAAACAAAACAAAACTCATGACCTTAAGAGGGGAGGGATTTTGTGCCTCAACCATGGTTACCTGGAAAGACAGAACTCCTTGCAGGCGCTGCCCAGCGTACGCATGTCAGGGGCACACTCACATGTCATAGATGGACACTCCTGACGCCTGAGCGTAGCACCATGGCAACAGGGCGACCACGAGGTTCCTCCGTGTACAAGTGTCCCTGCCACCCTCACGCAGCATGACCGCACCGCATCACCACACCTGTGCCTGTAGGGCTATAGGGCTGTAGGGCTGTGGACTGTGTGTGTGAGTTTTGATGAATTCTAACTCCGAGATAGATGTGTGTGTGTGTGTGTGTGTGTGTGTGTGTGTCGGTCGGAGTCTCATGCTATCACCCAGAATGGAGTGCAGTGGCACACTCACAGCTACCACGATCTGCTGGGCTCTGGCAACCCTCCCGCCTCAGCCTTCCTAGTAGCTGGAACTACAGGTGCGTGCTACCACGCCTGGCTAGTTTTTGACTTATTCTACAGACGAGGTCTTGCCAAGTTGCCCTGGCTGGTCTCGAACCCACAGGCTCAGGCAATCCTCTTGCCTCGGCCTCCCAAAGTGCTGGCATTACAAGTAGTTTTTCTTTATTGTAGAGACGAGGTCTTGCCATGTTTCCTAGGCTGATCTTGAACCTCTAGGCTCAGGCAATCCTTTCGCCTCGGCCTCTCAAAGTGCTGGAGTGACAGGCGTGAGCCCCTGCACCGGCTGATACATGTGTATTTCCCAGTAGGAGGTGACCAAGTCTGCTGGCACCTCTGTGTGCTTTATGCATTTATGACATACCCAGCTTTGTCTTAATTTTTCAGTGCTTCTAGGTTCTCTGGTTTGTCTGCCAGTTTTTTCAAATTGTCACAAATCTCCCAAAATTTTTCCATGTATTTACTGAAAAAAAAATCACAGTTGGGTGGACCCAGGCAGTTCACACCTGTGTTATTCAAGGGTCCACAGTGTGTGTTTCTGTGTGTGTTTAACAGATGTTTTGGCGGACCGGTCATAGTTTCCGGTGGACAGTAACATGTTTCCTATTTAAGTAGTGGACGTAGGCACGCAGACATTTCCACCCAAACTCCCAGGACATTTGCTGCCCAGGATACTCCCGGGAAGCTGCAGGGGATGTCTGGATTTGTCAGTCCCCTGCGACGTCGGGTTCCCCCCAGCACAGGTGGAGGGAGGCACGTCGCTGACCCAGGGTGAGAGCCTGCAGGCCATGGGGACTTTTGGTCCCGCCCATCTTTTGCGGGAGTCTGTTCTGTGCGTCCTTGCGCTCTGCTGTTGTTGGTTTTCAGCAGGCACACAGCTGCATGCCTCATCAGGGCGTTGCTGTCCAGGTGCACTGCCTCGCCGCCCAGGACCTGGCCTGGGGCAGGACACGCGGGAGGAGTGAGGCCAGCAGCTGCAACCCTGGGACTCGAGCTCCGTCCTCGGAAAAGACACAGAATAGCTGCCTCCCACCCCGCCCTCATTTGAGACAGGACCGTCTGGGCGTCCCTTTTCCAGATTGCATGGTCCTGCCTCCCTCGTGCTCGTCACCTGCTTCTGCTGGGAACCGTCTGGCTGTCCTGACGATCGGCGGAAACGCGGGAATGCCCACCAGGTCGGGCCTGGGGCCGGGGTGGGGTCAACCCAGGACCTGTGAGTCCTGGACTGCATGTTTGCTTCTTAAACTGAAATGACACGCTTGTCCAGATTGAACTCAAAACCCTCAGGTCTTGTTTTTATATTTTATCATCATACAAAATCGTCGTTTCTTCACAAGTTAGGAACTGAAGTCAAGGAGTTGGCGGTTTCAAGGTTCTATAAACTGAGAGCAGAGTGGGGTCGATACAGGCCCCTCTCAGGCCTCTCCAGACGCCCAGGCTCATTTACAGAGCCGGCACGTGACTCAAATCTGCTTTCAGACGTGGGCAGTATGTCCACAGAGAGCAGTTGCCACCTGTGAGGCTGTGGGCGGGCTCTAGCCTGGTCAGGTTGCGTAGTACAGACGCTCAATGGGGAGGAACTGCAAGTGAAACCACATGTCAGTGTGTCCGAGTTTCCCTTGTGTCAAGAGACTTGCCTTTTTTCTATTTTATTTATTTTATATTTTAATTTTTAAAAAATTTTTATTTTAAAGATGAGAGACTTTTCTATAAAAATGTCCATTGTTCAGAAAAAAAGACACTTCAGCATGAATAACCTGCTCGAATTCTGTGACCTGGCTCACCACATGCTCTAAAATAATCAGAAAAATGGATGCGGCATTCCAAGTGTTTATGCATGTGTTTGCACGTATGCATTTTAAGAGAGTGATGACACTGGATGTTTCCATCCCAGCACTTTGGGAGGCGGAGGTGAGAGGAATGCCTGTGCCCAGGGGTTCGAGACCAGCCTGGGCAACTTGGCAAGACCTTGTCTCTACAATAAATCAAGAAAAATTAACTGGGCATGGTGGCGCACAACTGTAGTCCCAGTTACCTGGAAGGCTGAGGCGGAAGGATCGCCTGAGCCCGGCAGGTCAAGGTTATAGTGGCTGTGAGCGTGCCCCTGTACTCCAGTCTGGGCAACACAATGAGACGCCAACTCAGAAAAGAAAAAAGAAAAAAAAGAAACTAATAGATCTAGATGCAGCTGGTTTGGGCATTGCCTGATTTGACTCTGAGAAATTGGAATGCAGGTTGTCCTTGACTGGGATAGTTACCCTAAAAAGCTGCAGTTAGAAATTCTCCTGTGTCCGGGCACGGGTGGTTCACGCCTATCATCCCAGCACTTTGGGAGGCGGAGGCGAGAGGATTTCCTGAGCCCAGGGGTTCAAGACAGGCCTGGGCAACTTGGTGAGACCTCCAATAAATCAAAAGTTAGCTGGGCATGGTGGCTCATACCTGTGGTTCT
Source organism: Carlito syrichta (assembly GCF_000164805.1). NCBI lineage: Eukaryota > Metazoa > Chordata > Mammalia > Primates > Tarsiidae > Carlito > Carlito syrichta. The sequence continues at coordinate 30,693 of NW_007043494.1, read as the reverse complement.
GGATACTTGGAAGGTGGAGGTGGAGGATCGCCTGAGTCCAGCAGGTCAAGGCTGTGGTGGCCATGAGCAGGCCACTGCACTGCAGCCTGGGTGACAGAGTGAGACTCTGACTCAATAAACAAGAGAGTGATGACATTGCAGTTGTTAGCCGGGCTTGGTGGCTCAGACTGTAATCCCACACCTTGGGAGGCTGAGGTGAGTGGATTGCCTGAGCCCGTGGGTTTGAGACCCGCCTGGGCAACTGGGTGAGACCTCATCTCTACAATAAATCAAAGAATTAGCTGGGTGTGGGAGCGCGCACCTGTAGTTCCAACTACTTGGAAGGCTGAGGCGGAAGGATCTCCGGAGCCCAGCAGGTCGAGGCTGCGGTGGCCAGGAGTGGCCACTGCACTCCAGTCTGGGTGACGGAGTGAGAGTCCAACTCAAAAAACAAACAAAACCCAAAGACATTGCAGTTGTTTTTAATCCAGTTTCCTTTTCATAACACGCATGCAGTCTTCCTTGTGGCCACGTGGCCCTGCACCATGGCTCTCCAGCTCTCCTTGTGGACACGTGTTACTTGGTCGCTGCTACTTTATTATTATTGTTTTTACTTATTTATTTATTTATTTATTTAATTAATTAATTTTTTTTTTTTTTTTTTTGAGTCGGAGTCTCACTCAGTCGCCCAGACTGGAGTGCAGTGGCCACTCCCAGCCACTGCAGCCTCGCCTGCTGGGCTCCGGTGATCCTTCCACCTCAGCCTTCTGAGTAGCCGGAATTACACGCATGCGCTACCGCGCCCGGCTGATTTTTTGATTTATCGTAGAGATGAGGTCTTGCTGCCCAGGGGGGTCTCGAACCTGCAGGCTCAGGCAATCCACTCACCTCAGCCTCCCAAGGCGCGGGATCACAGGCTGAGCCACCGAGCCCAGCTCTATTGTTTTATTTTAAAGATGCGGGAGGCAAGTCAGGATTAGGTACCTCAGTGGTCTGTGTACAGTGGACGTTTGGGCCTCCCATTGGTTCTCACTGCGCCTGGTTTAGAATCAGCTGAAGTTTGTTGCTGTTGTAAACAGCTTTTACACAGCCTGGCTGTTGACTTGTCCCGTGATGAGGGGCCCAAGCGCGTGCTGCAGGAATTCACTCCAGAGTCAGCTGTGAGCCACCCAGGAAAATCTCTACGGCGAAAGGCTGGCCTGAGCCTGACAGCTGCTTTCCAGGCCCTGGGCGGTGGTTCCCAGCAGGGACGCCCACCTGACTCCACAGCCCTCGCTCGACGGCCTCGGGGTCTCTCCAGCAATGAATCCACTTCACTGGGACAAGACTTGTCACCACAGGTCTTCTCTGGGGATTGTGGGTTGTGGGTCCTCTGGAAGAACGAGAATCACTCAGAAACAAGCAGTTCAGAAGAGCGTCCAGTACCGCTGTCCCATGTGTGTCTTACGTGGGAGTGTGTGGTGTGCGGACCCATCTTACTGCTCTTCACTTAGGGCTTTTTTTTTTTCTTCTCAGAATGGAGGGTGCTTAACACTAGGGAGGATTTCAGACCATGAGGTTGGGTTATTTATTTTTTAAATTCTGAAATATAGATGGTCTGGGACTGCTGGAGAGGGAACATTTGTAAAGTATGAAGTGTGGATTGTCCTGATCTGATTATAAAAGTGATGCTTGATTCTTTTTTTTTCTTTTTTTTGAGTCAGAGTCTCACTCTGTCATCCAGGCTGGAGGGCAGTGGCATGCTCCCGGCCAATGCAGCCTCGATCTGCTGGGCATATGCTTGTAGAGGCAGATTGAAGCAACCTGCCGTTTCTTTCCTGCCTCCCCTCCCCCTCAGCCCCCTGAACATTTTGCTCTTGGAAAGCTCTGTGGCAGTGGTGAGCAGCAGAGACCTGGGGGACTCTGATTCCAACAGTCCACCCTGGCGTCCACACGCAGTCATGTTCTTCCTCCGCAGGGCTTGGTCCTGCCCCTGCAGGTCACGGCACACCCGGCGACCCGTGGGTGGAATCAAGGCTGGGCCTTGACATGCCCCACCTGACCCTGGAGGCCGAGAGCCCCTGCTCGTCCCCCACCAGCTGCTTCTCTGGCCTCTGCCCAGCATCACTGCCGTCTGCCCGCCCACCCTTCTCCCCAGGCTCTTCCCCAAGACCCTGACTTCTCGGCGACTCTCATGGCAGCCACTGCTCTTCTCCCCTCTGCTGGGCACAGGCCACGCCACACATGTGACTGTACTGAGTTTGCCAGGGGAAGCTCAGAGGTCAGAGGCAATGCCCAGCAGCGGGTCAGAGCCAAGCTCCCGGCCTCACCCTGGGCCCCTAATGGATGGGGCGCCCGAGTCTGGCCGTGTCCTTCCCGCCTTCCTGCAAAATGCCGTTGAGCAGCTCTCGCCACCGCCTTGTCACGTGCTGTTCGTGTCCAGGGCGTTTCCATCAGGCACCCTGGGCCGGAGTCCCCAGCCTCACCAGGTCCTTCCTCCCAGGCACACTGACACCACAGCCAATCCCAACCTGTGGGGGATGTCCGGCGCGCTACCCCGTCTGGGGGCCTCAGGCCACCGCCTTCCTCCCCTCGTGCTGGGCAGCCAGTTCTGGCGGACTTTGGGGAGGCCATGGGGGGGGGTGCCACATGGCTCCTGAGGGAAGCCAGGCCTTGGTCGTGGTCCCCCCAGCAGCCCAGGTAGGGAAAGCCACCCCACTGTAAGCTTGTACCAGTCAGTGCTTTTTCTTTCTTATTTTTGAGTTGGGGTTTCACTCTGGCTGGAGGGCAGGGGCACGCTCACAACCACTGCAGCCTTGACCTCCTGTGCTCAGGTGATCCTCCCACCTCAGTTTTCCAAGTAGCCGGAACTACAGACGCACACCACCATGCCCGGATAATTTTTTGATTTGTCATAGAGACGAGGTCTCGCCTAGTTGCCCAGGCTGGTCTCAAACCCCTGGGCTCAGGCAATCCTCCCGCCTCTGCCTCCCAAAGTGCTGGGACTATGGGTGTGCGCCACCATACCAGCCTTCAGTGTTTTCTCTGCTGGATGATACTAAGCCTTGCCTCTCAGTCCGCAGTGGCCTGTGTCAGCCAATTCCTGGGTACAGGGGGCCTTCAGAGATGGAGAGATGGTGACATCTCAGGGAGCCCTGCTTCTCCCCCAGCGGGGGTGGGTGGCTCACCCCCGCTGAGTTGTCTGTCTGGCCTGGCCTGGGGCCACTGGGGACAGAGCCCGGAGCACCTGGCTCTCAGTAGCTGGCCCCTCTGGCCGCCCTGGGGGGCTCAGGACGTGGGCTGGGGCCCTGGCAAGTGTGAAGCCTCCTGGTCACCTGTCTCCCACCGCTGGTGCAGCACCTCCGGGTGCGGGTGTCACGGGCCAGTCTCCCTCTTCATGTCCTGAGTGGACAAGGCGTGCCCCTTCGCCCTGCCATGAGGAGCCTGGACTTATGTCCCTGCAGGCGCCCTGTGGCTGAGCCCCTGGGCAGTGGGTGTGGCCTGGAGAAGTGGCCGCCCAGCTCAGCGCTGGGTGGGGCCCCCAGAGGGAATCAGTTACTGGGTCGACTTCCTGGTGCTTGTGTGTGAGTGAATGACCCTTGTGGACAGCAGTGGTATCCCCGTATGCGGTGCGTGGGCTGGCTGTCGGGGGGTGCGTGGCTGCTGTGGGGCCAGTGGGTCAGGTCCAAGGATCCCCGATGCCCTCATCGCTGTCCCTCGCCAGGGCCAGCCTGCCTTAGGTAGATCGAGGTCTCGGGGCAGGAGGCGGGCTCGGGTTCCACACCCGAGAGCCCGGCATTTCAGATCCCAGCCTGGTGGAGTTCCTGTGTTTTTAGAAACAGGGTCTTGCTCTGTCGCCCAGGCTGGAGTACAGCAGTGGGAACATACCTCACGGCAGCCTTCAGCTCCTGGCCTCAAGCAATCCTCCCTCCTGGCCTCCCAAGCAGCTGGGACCGCAGGCAGGGACCATTGCACCCGCCAGCAGCTCCCTGTGTCCTTCCCTGCGCTTCCCAGCTCTTGGTCCATCCTCTGGCCTTGCTGGCTCACGGCAGCCCTTGTCGACCCCCCTCCAGGTCCCGGACAGTCATGATGGGAAGACGAGAAGGGCCAGCATTGCTCGGGTTCCTGCTGGTCCTGGCCATCCTCTGCTGCCCAGGTGAGTGTTGCCTGCGGGCGGGCGGGCGGGCAGGTGGGCTCCAGGCGGCCTGCGCGAGCCTCATTCCACCCTGGCTCCTCCACTAGGTCCGGATCCGCTCTCTCTGCCCTTGTTACAGGCATGGGGTTCTGTGGCGTCTGCTCCACGTGGCCTCGACCTCTGCGGGCCGCCATCAAGCTACAGGCAGCCTGGGTAGAGCTATGGTAGCTGGCCACCCTGTCTCTGCAGCTGCGGCTGCAGAAGGAGACTAGATCCCCTGCAGCGTGGCGCCAGCCCCGCGGGCCCTCTGCCTGGCTCCCCCGTGTCCTATCGAGGAGACACGCCAGCCCAGGTGTCTGCGTGCCGTCTGAGGGTACAGGTGGTTTTGCTCATTTAACCTTCACGTCAACCCGATGGGATAGGCGGTGCTTTTATCCCCTTTCACAAATGACAAGATCAAGGTCCCAGAAGGTTAATCACGTGCCAAAGAGCACACAGGTGTGGGACGCCAAGATGTGGGCTCCCGGCGTGGCGCCAGGGTCCCTGCCCTTCCTGCTCCAGCCACCCCCAAAGGCGATCCCATTCTCCGGGCCACCTCCCGCCCTTCCTCTGGAGCGCCCCCCACCCTTTCCCTGGACCACCCCCAGCCCTGGTTTCTGGAGAAAGTGCTGTGCTCTGAGTCACATCTTCGTGAGGGCGGGAACACCGTGCCATATCAGGACATAAACATTCACAGTCTGGCACCATGGTCCCTGCCCTTCCAGCTCCCGCCTCCCTTCCGCGGGCCTCCCTTCCCCAGGCCACCCACACCCTTCCCAGCCGCCCTTCCTGGAGGGCGTGGCATGCTCTGAGTCTAACCTTCCACTTTGGGGAAAGGATCCCAGGCGCCCCCTGCCCATGTCCTCGTGGCGTGACATCCTGGCCATGCTAGGGTTTGGTTCATTTTGTGTGTGTGGCTGGGGGCGGGGAACCAGAGAAGAAGTTACAATAAATCAGCATAAAAAAGGTCTGTGCACTGCTGGGCGCTTCACGATGTCAGACATCCGCCCCCTCAGCGGGTCTCACAGCCTTCCCGTCCCACGCAGCTCTCAGAGCTGTCTCTTTCTGGCCGCTGTTGTTATGAAAACAGGGAAGGAAGCATAGTGCCACACAGTGTGGTGTTTGACCAGCAGAGCTGAGGCTGCACTTGGTGGGAGTGGCCGCCGCTTTCTAGTTAGGGAGCTGGAGGCAGCCTGCCTCCTTGTGAGGAGTGGAGGAAGCAGAGCAGCCTTGGGGAGGGCAGCAGGGGCTGGCCCCGAGGGGCCGCTGTGCTGCCTGTGGGTCCAGGTGCACAGCTGGTGCCCTGGGTGTTGGGCTCCCGATGCCAGGCAGTCCCCTCGCAGGCTTTGCTGCTGTGCTACAGCGGCCAGGGTGTGCGTTGGTCTCCTGTAAGCCACGGGAGAAGAAACTGATGATTGCAGGTTTCCCTTTTAAAAAGCCGGGCTTGGTGGCTTAGCCTGAAATCCCGCGCTTTAGGAGGCTGAGGTGAGTGAATTGCCTGAGCCCGCGGATTCGAGACCCGCCTGGGCAACTTGGCAAGACCTCGTCTCTACAAT
>NW_007043494.1:19793-24828 GCF_000164805.1 Carlito syrichta | reverse complement strand
CCTGGCTAATTTTTGATTTATTGTAGAGATGAGGTCTCACCAAGTTGCCCAGGCAGGTCTAGAACCCACAGGCTCAGGCAATCCACTCAACCTCAGCCTCCCAAAGCGCAGGATTACAGGCTGAGTCACCGAGCCCAGCCGATTTTCTTATTTTTAAAGGCGGGCTCTCGCTTGTTGCCCAGGCTGGTCTCAACTCCTGGGCTCAAGAGACCCTCCCGCCTCGGCCTCCCAAAGTGCTGGGATTACAGGCGTGAGCCACCGTGCCCTACCACGTTTTCAGTTGACAAAATTCACCATGTAGTAATCGAGTACAAATATACACTCCCCGTCCCCTAATGAAAGGGATAGAATTCTTTTTGAGGGGAAGCACGTGCTGCTCGATTGGGGTGCAGAATGACCACTCCCCATCCTCAGATCAGCTGCAGGCATCCGTCTGTCTGTGCCAACCTGCCATGAGTGTGTCCGTGTTTCATCTTTGGAAGTGTCTTTTCCCACGGTGGGTACCGCCAAGTCCATCCTCTGAATGTGACTGACCTGAGCTTGGCCACCGCTGCCTGGGCCGCGCTCCTGGGACACTGCCCACTCTCTGCATATCTTCCTTCCAACATGGCTTCATGGTGTGCGCTTATCTCTTCTTGGCAGGAGACAGGAGGAAGCTTCTGCATCATACAGATGAGTGGGTTTGTTTGGGTTTTTTCCTTCTTTTTTTTTTTTTGACTTGGAGTCTCACTCTGTTGCCCAGGCTGGAGTGCAGAGGCATGCTCACAGCCACCGCAACCTCGACCTCAACCTTTGGGCTCAGGTGATCCTTCCACCAGAGCCTTCCAAGTAACTGGAACCACAGGCACGTGCCACCACGCCCGGCTGATTTTTTGTTTTATTGCAGAGATGAGGTCTTGCGACGTTGCCCAGGCTGGTCTAGAACCCCTGAGCTCAAGCAATCCTCTTGCCTCTGCTTCCCAAAGGGCTGGGATGATGGTGTGAGCCACCGCATGCGGCTGGCTGGATTTTGAAACGTGGATGTTTCCTTTGCACCAGCGTCAGGGTCCAGGAGGCACTGCTGGAGTGGTGGGACCACGTTGGCACTCAGGGATGTGGCCGGCAGCCCCGTCAGAGCAGGGCTATGGGCCGTCCATGCTGCCGAATCCTGACAGCTTTGTTCCCCCAGGTGACAGCCTGAAGTGCTACAGCTGCATCAACCCGGTGCCCTCCTGCACCTCCGTCACCAACTGCTCTGCCAACTTTGACTCGTGTCTCCTTGCCAAAGCTGGTAAGCACCGCCCCGTCCCCCTCCTTGCTCCTTTGCGGCACGGGGTCTTGGGCCAGGAGGAAAGGGTACCTCCAACCCTCAGCAGCCAGCAGCCACCACTGGTCCACGCCCGTTGCCTGTTCGGCCTGAGCACTGTCCATGCGTGTTCAGCTGCACACTTCTCGCCTGCCTCTCAGGGTGGTCTTGTACCCCCTGTGACAGATAAGGAAACCAGGGCTCAGGCTGAGCCATGGACTGCAGTCCAGCCACCAACTCGGGGCTTACACATGGAAACGTGTCTGTCCCCAACACACTGACAGCCTCACAGCAGGGCCTCCTGAGACTGTGAGCGCCCATGTGTGCCTGCACTGGGGACACACAGCAAGTCCTGTGTCGGGCCTGTGTGGCTGCCCCAAGAGGTCTTCCATAGACCTCTGTCTCCTGTGTGCAGTGTCTGGTCTGTGCAGCGTCCTTCGGAGCTCCAGCTAAGCTCAGAGGACAGGCAGGTGAGCAGGCCAGGAAGGGTGTCCCCAGAGAAGCCCCCGCAGTCCCACAACCCAGGGCCCGAACAAGGTGCTCGTGGGAGCAGGGCGCTGACAGGCACAGTCCTGCATGCTCTGTACCTTCCAAGCCAGTTGGGCGAGGAGGGGCCACCCCCACACACCCTGTGGAAAAGGAGCCTAGGCCAGCCCTCTGCTCCATGGTGTGCTCCCGGCCTGAACATCCTATGCCCATGAGGCGATTCCAGGGTCCCAGTGTGCACGGTGAACCCTAGGCTGGCGGTTTTTGGGGTGTCTCCCCCGCCCCCTCCACACGGCCTCTCCAGTGTCACCTCGGGAGTGGCAAGCGTCCAGATGGACTCAGGCCCTGGAGGCCCGCAGGCTCAGAAGACCCACGGAAAAGAGGGCCCATCCCTCAGTAGGCAATGAAAATTTGGGGTCAGCCTGCCCAAGAAGACAGGAACATCAAGCGCTGCTGGACGTCCCAGCGAGGCGCCTGGTTCCGGGGCAGCACCTGGCGCCCGTGAGGACCGTGCCCACCCACTGTCTGTGTGGACGGTGTGGAGGGCCCAGCACTCCCTCCCGAAGGGCCTGCGGCCGGCCCCACCCATCTGAGCATGAAGACCTGGCTCCTGCCCTTGACCGACTATTTTCTTGGGCTCCACCCTACAAAGGGCACAAGTTCCAAGCGGGCCAGTCACAGTGACTCTGGTGCTGAACACACATCAGAGGAGCCAGGAGGAGCTCTGGCCGGCCTGCCTGGCTGCCTCTGTGTCTTGGTGATGAAATGCATACCTTGGTGGGGGAGGCAGGGAGGTCAGAGCCAAGGGCTTTCTCCAGCTCGCCAGTCCCAAAATTTCCTGTCTGAATCAGGGAGGAGCAAATGGTCAGACACCGATGAGGCGTGCCCGTGAGGGTGGCCGAAACCCCAGACGCAGCCAGCCCCAGACGCTGGCGAGGCCTGAGCACGGGAGGCCCATCCTGTCCAGCTTCCTGCCCTGCAGCTAGTCCTGTGGTGACCGTTCATGAGTGGTCAGCTAAACTCTCATACAGTGACTTCACAGGGTCAGCCCTAGAAGCGGATGTGCCGGTGGGGGGCGTGCTCTGTACTCTTAGCAGACCTTTCCCGAGGCCCCTCTTACGCGTGTTCATGCCAGGCGCCGCCTCTGGGCTCCGCTGCACAGCCGATGGACCCGGGTGGCTAAGAGATGCTCGCTGGGAGGCCCTCGCAGCCTGCCTGGCCATGCTCTGCCTGGGTCTCTCTGTCCCCAGGAGAGACTCTGAGCAGGACGGAGGGCAGAGGCAGGACAGGGCTGCCTGGCCTCATGCAAGTGTCCCCACAGGCTCGCGCGTATACCACCAGTGCTGGAAGCTTGACGACTGCAGCTTCAACCGTCTGTCCACTCTCCTGGGTGAGAACCAGCTGGAATACAGCTGCTGCCAGCGCGACCTCTGCAACTCAGACAACAGCAGGCCCACCCTCATGGGGATGGCGCTCCTGCTGGTGTTTCCACTTCTGGCCACAGCCTGGAGCCTGTGACCTTGGGTCGATGCCCAAGGACCCCTCCTCCCTGCACCCCCCTTGCCACCACATCCACAGCTTTCTATTTTCCAGATCCTAAATAAAATTAGCATGAGCATGTTGGCCGAGACAGGGAGACTGGGAGGCTGGAGACCCTCCCGTCCCAGGCAGCCCCTCTCAGGGCAGAATCTTGGGCATAGCAGTTGGGCACACCCAGGCTCACGCTCTTCCCATGCCCCGAGGCTGGCTTTGTGGGGACAGCTTGGGCAGGTCCGTGGGCATCGCCCAGCCACGTGGGTGTAGATCAGTGACCTTCTCTCCTACCTCCTGGACCACGGCCCTGGTGTCGGCCCACGGGCATGCCAGCAGTCCAGGCTAGCTGTGATCGGGCTGCAGAGCTGAGGATGTTGGTAGGAGGGGAAGGGTCTGTCCTTAGGGAGGTGCCAGTGGCTGAAATGTGACTCCCCCATCTCCGGCTTTGCCATCTTCTGCAGGGAAAATGTAATAACATAAATTAGTGGTTTGTGGACACTGGTTTCCTTTTTTTAAAAAAATCAGAATGGTGGGATATCTTGGCTTTGCCACACAGTTAAAGAATGAACATTCTGCTGGGTGCGGGGCCTGACACCTGTAATGCCAGCACTTTGGGAGGCTGAGGTGGGAGGACGGCTTGAGGCCAGGAGTTCAAGACCAGTCTGGACAACAGAGCAAGACCCCAACTCTACAGAAAACAAAATTTAAAAAGAATGAACATTCTGCACTATGTGGGCCTGGCAGTCTTGGGTGTGCTGTGTTAAGTGTCATCGTTGGGAGACTGTGTGCATGTGTGTGGTGTGAATGGGGCGGGAACAGCCATTAGGGCTGCAGCCAGAGGCTTCCAGATGCTGTCCATAGTCACGATGGGTCTGTGGGGACGCATTCTCCCTGCCTGCACTTGACCCGTTGATGCCAGCTGACCTGGCACTGATGGCAGAAAGCCCGTGTGTGAGAACGCCAAGGCTCTCGGGAGCCTCTGGCCTTCTGAGGAGGGACCTGGGCCTTCCAGGAAGGCACGGCTTTCCCCTTCCCTATGGTGCTGGCGAGGCCCCATCCACACCCGTGACCTCATGGCATCTGTGTCACGATCTGGGCTGCATCTGACAGCGTGACCCGACTTTAGCACATGGAGGGATTCCTTGATTAACTTGAACCCCCCTCGATGGTGTCCTCTGTTAGACAAGGGGCATGGCGTGGACAGGGCCTTTCTGAAATAAAGTCGGAGGGAAGGGATGCGTGTGGCTATTGGCCAGGAGGGTGGGCGGCTCTGTGATGTGCGTGGGGCAGCCTGGGGCAGGGCGCTGTCTCCTCTCCACGCCATGCCTGAGTGTGGACCTGGAGACAGCTGCAGTCAAACCCTCGGTGCCGGGTCCTGCTGGCGCGGACCCTTTCCTGGCGTCAGTCAGTCCATCACCCTGAATTCCCTGCCGGGTGGGCCTCCCTCCTCGGTCTTGTCGGGCTGGGCAGCTTCTCCCCTGTGAGTGCTAAGGAGTGAGAAGCAGGCTGACTCAGTTATGCCGAAGGTGAACTTTCCGGACCTTCGTCGGGGAGCTTGGCCGACTCCAAGAAACTGGGAGCTAAGCAGCCACACTTATCTCTCTCGGGATGCAGGCGACCCCAGGGCGAGGCCACCTCCTGCTGTCTCGGGTCTCAGACCCTCTTTGTGGCCAGGTCACCCTGGGAAAGTGCCATTCTCCAAGGCGGAGGCGGGTGCTGCCCGGGGCGGGG
>NW_007043494.1:0-19756 GCF_000164805.1 Carlito syrichta | reverse complement strand
GGGGGGGGGGGGGGGGGGGGGGGCTGGGGAAGGGCCGCCAAACCGGCCGAATCCACCAGGGCCCTGCGGCTGCCTCATGCTTCTGCAGGAACCGTGGCTCACACCAGAGCCTCGGGATGGAGCACCGGGACCCAGAGCCACACCGTCGAGGCTGGCAGGGCAGTGGCAGCGTCTGCGTGGCACACAGGAGTCATCGTGGTCACCACTGGGTGGTGACAGCCCCACTGGATCCTCTCCTCGGGGGGGAGGCCCGGTGGGCAGGTAAGCGGACCTCACTGTGTGTCCGGGAGGGAGCTGAGCCCCTGCCCAGTCAGCCTAGAGGAATCAGGAGGTGAGGTTCTGCCTCGCACCCCTGCAGTCAGCCCTGGACTCCACATCACAGTGTCCTGGAAGAACTCACGTCTCAGGGTTTGGGCTCACCACAGCCTCGACCTCTCAGGCTCAGGTGATCCTCCCACCCCGGCCTCCCGAGTAGCTGGGACTACAGGCATGCACCACCATGGCCGGATACTTTCTTTGTATTTTTGTAGAGGCGAGGTCTTGCTATGTTGCCCAGGCTGATCTCCAACTCCTGGACTCAAGCAGTCCTTCTGTCTCAGCCTCCCAAAGTGCTAGGATAGAGGCATGAGCCACCGGACCCAGCCAGCTTTGGGCCTCTTGAGAGAATGAAGCAGCCTTCTAGGCCAAGTTGTCGGCAGGACCAGGGGCCAGCCTTATACACTTGCGAGCCTCATCCACGCTCAGGGCTGCTGGCTTCCCTTCTGCAGCCTCACTGCTTGGAACCAAGGCCACCTGTGCTCCTCCTCGGGGTCACTGCCGCACTGAGGAGGTGCAGGGCTGGCTGCAGCTGCCCGGCCCAGCCACGCTGAGGCCAGGTCTTTCTGGCGCCGGGTTCGAGCTCCGTGCTTTCCTTGCGTTTCTGTCTGCACCACCATCTGACTTTGCTCCAGGGGAAATGGTGCAAACCTGCCAGCTTGCTCAAGGTACCTGGAGCCATGTGTTGGCGCCCCAGGACTTGCACTCAGCTGCTCAGGTCAGCGACTCTGCAGCCTGACCTGTTTTACACACTGTCTCGAACGTGGGCCTGTCTAAATGGAAGAATCCGGCGTGGGACCCTGGGGTTTTTCACATTGAAGAAATCCTTTCCTGCTTTTCCTTAGAAGAGAGAACATTAAATGCGGCTGTTTTTCTCCTTACTGGGAAGTTTCCCAACAGCGTGAGCACAAGACCTTGTCAGATGTTTCTAGAAACAGATCATTTTACTTTATTTTATTTATTTTTTTGAGTTGGAGTTTCACTCCGTCGCCCAGACTGGAGTGCAGTGGCCGCTCCCAACCACCACAGCCTCGACCCACTGGGCTCCGTCGATCCTTCCACCTCAGCCTTTCGAGTAGCCGGAATTACAGGCGTGCGCTACCACACCCAGCTGATTTTTGATTTATTGTAGAGATGAGGTCTCACCAAGTTGCCCAGGCAGGTCTCAAACCCACGGGCTCAGGCAATCCACTCACCTCAGCCTCCCAAAGTCGCGGGATTACAGGCTGAGCCACCAAGCCCGGCTGAAACAGATCATTTTAAAACACGGTGACTGCACCTGTCTGTTTCCAAATGCCCGTGGCTCAAGAAAGCTGCAGTTACATGCGTGCATTTTGCACTTGGGAATGTAGTTTGAGTCCTGTCTCTCCCGCTCATTGGCTGTGTCTCTGGACGTGCTTTTTCAGCCTTTCTGAGCTTTGGTTTTCTGCACTTCCCTCGCAGAATCTCCTTTATGAGGGCTTGGCAGGGGGGAAGGGGACCATGATAAAGGTCCTGGGATGTCACAGCTGCAAGAGTCCAAGGCTTCAGCAAACCACAGTGAAATCATCCCGCTGCCTGTGACATAAGTGGAAACCAGACCCAGCGCCATGGTCACAACTGTAATCCCAGTGCTTTGGGAGGCTGAAATGGAAGGATCACTTGAGCCCTGGAATTTGAGGCCAGCCTGGGCCCCAGAGCAAGACCTCATCTCTGTTTAAAAATAAAATGTAAGCCCAGCGTGGTGGCTCACGCCTGTCATCCCAGCACTTTGGGAGGCCGAGGCAAGAGGATTGCCTGAGTCCAGGGATTGGGCAACTTGGTGAGAACTCATCTCTACAATAAATCAAAAAATTAGGCGGATATGGTAGCACGCACCTGTAATTCCAGCTACTTGGAAAGCTGAGGCAGAAGGATCGTCTGAGCCCAGCAGGTCAAGGCTGCAGTGGCCATGAGCATGTCCCTGCACTCCAGCCTGGGCGACAGAGAGAGACTCAAACTCAAAATAAAAAACAAATAAAACGTAAAAAAAGAAACTACCTAGAAGTTTCCCTTTTAGATTGCCCTGTTTAGATTGCCGTCCAGCACAGAATTTTATAACGGACGGTCTTCATTATCTAAACAAAAGCTTCCTGTTCATGCACGCTCATGTCACTTTGGGGTCAGATAAGGGGGCCAGTGCCTGATGCCGATGCCCAGCTGGGTGTCCGCATTGACCCACTGTGAGAAGAGCTTTCTCCCTTCCCCTGACGACAGGGCAGGTCCATGCGAGGGGAGGCACAGATGCGCCCCGCTGCGCCTCCTAAGTTGATGTGGCACGATCAGAAACCCCACTGGTGTGGTCACACGGCACCTGGCGCGGAGTAATAGTCCCCAGGAGCAGAGCGACCACAGCCTGAGAGCTGCCCTCGTGCCAGGCACTGTCCCATGCACTCTGTGTGCCCGGGTTCCCTTCATCCGCTCAGTAACGAGGAGTGGTGGTGTCCACACCCAAGCCCATCAGGGTTTGCAGGCGGCAGCTCACGAGCCCATTTCACTGGCTGGCACGGCTGGATTCATAGGGTGCTTGCATGCGACCCCTCCCTGAAGAGCCCGGGCGTTGTCCCCCAGAACCTCACGTTAAGTGTGGTCCCCAGCATTGGAGGCGCGGCCTGGTGGGAGGTGAACGGTTGTGGGGCGGGTACCCCCGTGGATGGCTTGTGCTGATCTGGTGGTCACGGGTGAGTCCTTGATGGCAGTTCACGTGAGAGCTGCTTATCTACAGAGCCCAGCACCGCCCTCCCTCCTGCTTCCACTCTCACCATGGGACAGCCTGCTGCCCCTCCCCCGGGAGCCGATCCTCATACAGCCTGCAGGGCCCGAGCCAGGTGGGCTCTTCTTTTTAAAGCACCCAGCCTCGCCTCGGGCGTTCCTTGAGGGCAGCCCCGATGGACCAAGCAGTCTCTCTGGCCTTGTGTTGTGTGAACTAACCTGAGAGTCTCCGTCCTTGGCAGCCAACAGTGCTGCTCGAGGTCCCTGCTAGTGAAGAGGCAATTACTAAGTGACCTGTTCCTGAGCTCAGGGAGCAGCCGAGAGCCCACCAGGGCCCTGTGGTCGGCCCTTGAATGCCGACACCGACTCACAGACATGTGCTACCCACGTCTGTCCCTCCCTTCTGGCAACAATCACCGGGGCCTTTGGGGGATTATGGCCGCGCTTTAGTTCAGTCCCAGGGAGACCAATAATAAGAGCAGCCCATCCTCTTCCAGCCACAGATGGGCGCGTCTCTCCTGGATTTGTCTTGAGCGCAGTCATGCAAGGACCGAAGCCAGAATGGCCGACACTGTCGTCTCTCGGGAGGGCTTTCGGCTGCAACGTGCGGCCCAGCTCAGGGCGCAACCAGACGGCTGGATCTTCTTGCACCCACGACCCAGAGGAAGGCAGTTGGTGGTGTTGGGTGCTTAACAGTGTCTGGGGTGGTGTATGTGTGGAATTCTGTTTTGTTTTGTTTTCTGAGTTGTGGTCTCCCTCTGTCGCCCAGGCTGGAGGGCAGTGGCACAATCACAGCTCTCAGCAGCCTCGACCTCCTGGGCTCAGGCGATCCTCTAGCCCCAGCCTCCTAAGTAGCTGGGACTGCAGGCATATGCCACCACCACTGTTTTTTTGTTTTTGTTTTTGTTTTTGTTTTGAGGAATGAGGTCTCACTATGCTGCCCAGTCTGGTTTTGAACTCTTGGGCTCAAGCAATCCTCCCACCTCAGCCTCCCAAGTAGTTGGGACTCCAGACGCAGGCCGCCATGCCTGACTAATTTTTAAAATTCTTTGTAAAGACAGGTCTCACTGTGTTGCTTAGGCTAGTTTTGAACTGCTGGTCTCAAGTGATCCTCCCATCTCAGCCTCCCAGAGTGCTGGAATTTCAGGCATGAGCCACTGCGCCCAGCCTTATTTGTGGAATTCTTGGTCTTTCCCTCATGATCACAGAGTGACTGCAGAAGTCCCAGCATCACATCCAGGTTCAAGGCAGGACGAGGAAGATAAGGGGAAGCATCTGTTGTCCTGTCCCTCTAAGCAGGAATGTGGAATCTGCCCAGAAAGCCCCCACCTCTCTTCTGGTCCCATCCTCTGGCTGGAACTGTCTCACGCACCTCTAGCTGCAGGGGGCCTGGAAAAGCTGGCATTTACTTTCTCCAGCCTGGGGGTGAAGAAAGTGAGGGACAGGGCTGGGAACAGTCACCCCCCGAGGCCAGGCTGGAGATGCTTTGACTCCCTCCCGCTCCCCGGCCACCAAGGGGTCCTGGCTTCTGCGCCTTCTAAGCCCAGTCCTTTTCTTTTTTGAGTCAGGCTGGAGTGCAGTGGCACAATCACAGTTCACCGTGACCTCAATATCCTGGTCTCAGATGATCCTCCCGCCTCAGCCTCCTAGGTGGCTGGGACTACAGGTATGCACCACCCCGCCTGGCTAGTTTTTAAAATTTTTTTTAATAGAGACAAGGTCTCAGCATGTTGCCCAGGCTGGTCTCCAACTCCTGGGCTCAAGCAATCCTCCAGCCTCAGCCTCCCAAAGTGCTGGGATGGCAGGCATGAGCACCCACCCCTGGCTTAAACCTAGTTCTAAAGCTTTCAATCCTACACGTCCTCTCCTGGGCCTCCGATAAATTCTAGCGTCAGCTTCTGCTCCTTGTGGACAGAGCATTCTGCCAGACCTCCCCTGCAAGCGTTTCGGGACACCTGGCAGTGAGTGGTTGGTAAGTGTCGGCTGCCTTGACTTTGCATGATGGGGCACAGGTCGCTGGCACTGGCTGGTGGGGCTTGACCCCAGCCCTCATCCGCTCAGCCACTCGGCTGCCTCTCAGGCTTCTGGTTGTATAAGGAAAAAAAAGAAGAACAGCTTGTTCTGCAAGAGCACGTTCACCCGGGATAGCGAGAACAAGGGCTGGTCTGCGTTTTTAGAAACTTTCCCGAAACCGTGGGCACCATGAACAATGGATGGCCTGAGCTCCCAGTCCAGACCCGCACAAGGATCCATTGAGATGTGCAATAAAGACAGGACTGTTCTGGGCTTCCCGGCATTGCTCGGCCCTTAGAGTCTGGCACAATTTCCACTAGAGCCGGCCCCTGTCAGGAGGAGGCATGGGAGGCCACCCGCAGGCACCTTGCCCTGGGGCTGAGAGGCTGGAGAGGGGGAGTGCATGGTGAAAAGCCGGGCCCCTGGGGCCAGCCCGCCCGCTCGGAAGGCCAGCTTCATCCGCTTACCCAGCCTAGGCCCTTGGGTGAGTTACTCAACCTTACGTGTCCTGTTTTTTTGTCTGGGAAATGGGGATATGACACATATGGTTTGGGGCTGCTAGGAAAGATAGTGGGTCAAGACGTGGGCCTGGAGCACAGCAGCCTCTACTCATTACTTCCTGTAAGTCCCACCCTAGGTCAGCTGCTAACTCGAACACCAGTAAATCGAGAGGCAGGAACTGGTGGAAAGAGGTTTACTTCTGAATTCCAATCCAGGGAGCAGAGCCGGGCTTCTGGCCTTTCTAAAATGATTCTGCTCACAAGTTCAGGGTTGCTGATGTCTCTACACTGACGACGTGGTGAGCAGAGCATTGTAGGGAACCTAAGTCACAGCCGCCATGTTGTCCATCATGGCATCTGCAGCCCACATTTCCTGGCACCTGGTGACCGGAAGCGTCGCACAGCTTCTTGTCAGTAACACCTGGCAGAAGCGTTCATCAGAGTACAGAGTTAACTTCCAGAGTACCGGGAGTTAACAGGGCCCAAGACATCATTCACTACTACACGTTATACGCGGAAGCCATACAAATCACCAGACTCACGATCACCTCGATACTCTGTCATTCAAGCCTGGACTACCGAGACAAGGCAGTCAATTGGTGAAAGGGTAAACCGAGGCAAGGTGGGCCTTGCCGCGGGAAAAATGCAAGATTGCAACAGAGAAGAAAGTAGAAGGGAGTGAAGTTTATTATTTACCTTTCCCAGCTGGAAAGGGGCCGGCACTCAGGCAAGCGTGGCGTGGAAAGCTGGGAATTAGGTGTATTTAAGAGCCTTTAAAGCAAGGGGCAGCCGGCTCGGTGGCTCATGCCCGTCATCCCAGCACTTTGGGAGGCAGAGGCAAGAGAATTGCTTGAGCCCAGGGGTTCGAGACCAGCCTGGGCAAGTTGGCGAGACCTTGCCTCCACAATAAATCAAAAAATTAGCCGGGTGTGGTGGCACATGTCTGTGGTTCCTGCAACTTGGAAGGCGGAGGCAGAAGGATCGCCGGAGCCCAGCAGGTCGAGGCTGCGGTGGCCGGGAGCATGCCCCTGCACTCCAGCCTGGGTGACAGAGTGAGACTCCAACTCAAAAAAATAAAATAAATAAAGCAAGAGGGGGCTTAGACCTGGAGGAATTCTGGGCCAAGAGGAAAGTCCAGGGTTGTAATCTTTGGTTTCTGTCATAGTCAGAAATGGCCAGGCATCAATGTCTGGTGACCTCAGGTGGTGAGCTGGAGGCTGCCACGGTCGTATGATAACAACAGACCGATGAACGTGTCTCCCGGGGGTGTGCCAGTAGTGATGTATCAATACGGTGCCTAAAAGAAAGGTTGTTAGCAAGGCTGGACATGCCTAGGGGTGCTGTGTGGTCCCGGCTTCTAAAACCAAAATATTTTTCTCGTTAATGGTTATAGGGTCAAAGGCCATGTGGGCTGCACAAGTGGTGCAGCCAGGGACTGTCAAGGGGTGAGGCCCAAACAAAATGGCAGTGCGGATTCAAAATGGCTGCATCGTATCCTAAACTTCCAGGGCTCCTGCCTGGCAGCGAAGATGCACATCCCTCGGTTGATGGGCACAGTCTGCAGGGAAGGAAGGATTCTTTGAAGTTACTTACTGGGGTGAAGAGGAGATGGGGAAGTGCCCCTTTAGCTAGCTCTCAGGAATGTGGGTCCGCACAGGCCTGCATGACCCCTCGCCATGACCGCCTCTAGGGGTTGTGTCTATACGGACTGACCTCGGCGGGTCCTGACCTCAGTTGTCCTGCAGGCCCTCCCCGAGGTTCAGAGCCCTGGGTCTGGGGGCACCAGCTCGGGGGTGCAGCCACCCACCCACGGGCCAGGGCCGCTGTCCCCCAGCCCCCGGGCTTGCCAGCCTCCTCCCCTGGAGCCCTCCCAGCTGCCTTGGCCCTGGGGGTAGGTTTGCATCGACCTGCCCACCTCAGAACATGGGCGGGTGCGGGAGTCCAGCTCCTGCTGGGTTCAGGGTACCCCAAGGTGGAGATGGCGTCAGCGATTGTGAGCACGAGAGAAAGAGGGAAAGAGGCGGGGGAGAGAGAGAGAGAGAGAGAGGGAGAGGAGAGAGACTTGGACAACTGCTTAGATTTGAGCAGAAGACCTTTATTGAGTGTCAACAGTGGGCTTTTATACTCATATGTCTTTCACTTGAACACAAAGCCAGGTGAGTGAGGAGTGTTCCCCACCCACCAGATGTTCTTTCAGGTATAATCCCATAACAGATGTTAAACCTTAATCCATGACTGCCTATAACCCCTTTTTGTCCTATGCTAACTTATACTAATACCAAGTTAAACAATTCTATAGAAACTTAAGTACTTACTTTACAACCTTAAGTGGCCCATCCCAGAGTGTTTGGAATGTGGCCCAGTCCAAAGTTCATCAAGTAACCTAGCTGTATTCTTTCAACAAAATGGCTGTCTTCTAAAACTATATTCTACAATTTACACATTATTCAACTTCAGTAAATCCTAAGATCACGACCCAGAAGCCTGTGACCAATACTAAGGCTCTTCGATGTGACCCGAGTTTGAACTGTAAGTTGTGTGAAAGCCAAAACCGCAGTTTGTGGAAGAATGGGAAAAATGAACTTCTAAAGTTAGCTTGTGTTCATCCCGGTCTCAGAGTTTTTATGTTTTGAGCTTACAGGAGCTTATTCTGGTTATAGTACTGAGTAGAAAGTGGGAGAAAAATGGGGTCAATAGCTCCCGAACGCATCCTAGTGGTCTCGGGGTCAACGGCCCTTCCTGATCCCTAATGCTCAGTGGGCCTCCTTGGCTGGCTCCCAACATCTCCCCCCTTTTTATTTTTTAGCATGAAACCATGAAACTTCGTGTTGAGCTGACTCTTCTTTAGCACTCTGAAGATGATTGGGAGTAAACACAGCAACAAAAGAATCACTGCTCCGCAAATGCCCACATTGATGAGTATAGACATTAATGATTTTTGCTTAGCAAATGATGCCTGAATCTCTTGATGTAATTTAGTAAGGTCTATACTCAGGTCTGAATGGTTCCAAATTCCAAGTTACTTTGTCCCGAGTATGGACAGATTTAAACTCAGAGTGACATTGGAGAGCCAATTTTATTTTTAAGCTCACAAGTTCTTGCCCTACTGCTAAAACTGCTTCCTCCAAGCACTAACCTTACTTTCTAACTTTTGGTCTATGATTTCCTGAGTAGCTGTGGCAATAGAAGTAGCTATTAAAACTGTACTTTTACAACAATTGATATGCTAGAGGGTGAAGCCCAGGTTATTTTGCCATTCTTTCTTTGTCGGATAGTAATCCTTGTGCCTGGAAGGAGATTTTAAAGTTTAGTAATTTGGCAGTGCTGTTAGTGAAATTAATTTACCTGGCCTTCAGGCAATTCAGAAGGGGATAGGGTAGGTGTGGTTCCTGAAGCTTGCTTCTTATCTCACCCTAGAGAGACTGAATCAAGAACTTGAAGAGTTTAAGTACCAAAGTTTTTTAAAGCACGTTATAACACAAAATCACAGTAGTTATTGCAAAAGTTACTTATTTAGCCAAAATGATAGTCCAAAGATTTTGAAAAGAAAAAGAACCTCGTTTTTTGTAACAAAGGCACTGGGGAGGACAAAAAAACAAAAATCCTTGTTCTTTTGTAACAAAGACAGTGGGGGACGGCTACCTGAATTTTGTCTCTTTCTTCCCCACTCTATTGTTTAAAGAAGAAAATTCTTTTGAAGACTGTTAATTAAAAAGCTCATGTTCTGGCCTTCGAGTAGCATGTTGGCCTAGCATTAGTGTACTTGATATTAATGGTAAATTTATAGGACCTTTTTTGTAGCCTCGAGTGTTTTCAGAATTTCTTTCACCCCCCTTTTTTTTGTGCTAACTTTCACCTACCATGTTTGACATACTTATACCATTTTTTGAAACTTCTATTTTTGTTTTATATTTTCCTTAAATAACAAGAACAAAAATGTACCATGTAAAATTCTTTCCTATACAA
The DNA here is from genome assembly GCF_000164805.1 of Carlito syrichta. Taxonomy (NCBI): domain Eukaryota; kingdom Metazoa; phylum Chordata; class Mammalia; order Primates; family Tarsiidae; genus Carlito; species Carlito syrichta. Next base: position 10,232 of record NW_007043494.1, on the reverse strand, counting down.
TTATTTCTCTTTCCTTTATTCTTTTTTTTTAATCAAAAACATACCTCATACCAACAACCTTCTTTACACTTTTCCTAACCTCAGAGCTTTAACCAAAGCAGTAAGTTTATATGCAGTGGAAAGGTTTATACAAGGTTCAACATAGAACTATTAGGGAAATTCAAAGCTAAACAAAAGGCGCAGTGGTGAGGGCAAAGAATAATATGAGCATTAATTTTGTTTATAATGTCCCTTTCCAATAATGGAGTTAAACACTTTGGCCTAACAAGGAGGGAATGTTGAAATATTTTATCTCCCAGAACACATGGAAGTAATGGCATAGTGAGGGGCCTGGATATAATGCCCTGCACCCCCACAACCGAAAGGGGTGAAGGAAGGAGTGGACCGAGAAATTCAAGCAGAGCTGAACATGCAGCTTCCGCCAAAGTGGCAGATAAAAACTGAAATGCTTCCCACTTATGTTTGTGGTCCTGTATTCTTTTCTCCTCCCGGATGTTAAATACTTTAAAGGCTGTGTCCAATAGTTATAGTTGAGGGATTTGTGGGCCCTTTTCTAATTTTTGGAGTTTGCGCCAGTGCTGACTGAGAGATAAAATACATAGCCAAAAGAACTTGTCCCTCCAGAGAGTTTGAATTGATATTAGTAAACTGCTGCAATGTCTCAGAGAGGTGACTTGGAAACATTGCTGGATTCTCATTAGGTTTTTGAAAAACCTCTTTTACTTTGTCACCCTTTTTATAGTTAGTTAACAGGATTCATTTATATGATTCCTTTACTTTTATCTGGGAAGAAGGTTGATATAGTCTCAGTTTAGATATAACTTGAGAGACATTTATCATAAGAAAACAATAAAGAAGAATTTTTATCATCCCTTTGTCCCAGCCACCCCCTTGAGAAGAGACATGTCGGGGGGAGGGGGAGTGAGAAGTCTGGAGACTGGGGTTAGGTGCCATGGCCTTTGGCACCCACCCCTTCTCTGAAGGTAAAAGAGAAAGACTGGAGGCTGGGGTCAGGTGCTGTGGCCTTTGGCACCTGCCCCTTCTCCGAAGGTAAAAGAGAAAGACTGAAGGTCAGGGCTAGGCGCCACAGCCGTAGACGCCAGCCCTTCCTTCCCAGATAAAGGTGGAGGGAACAGATTACAAGAAACAGGAGTAGTAGGGAAAGCAGGAATTGGAATTGTAGGAGGAATAGGAGAGGACAAAGGAGGTGAAAACCTTTCTTACTTCGTTTACGTTTTTAGAAAATCCAGAACTTGCCTTGAATGCTTGCAATTTATATATATATATAGTTTTTTTTTGAGTTGGAATCTCACTCTGTCGCCCATACTGGAGTGCAGTGGCCGCTCCCGGCCACCGCAGCCTCACCTGCTGGGCTCTGGCAATCCTTCTGCCTCAGCCTTCCAAGTAGCCGGAATTACAGGTGTGCGCTACCACACCTGGCTGATTTTTTGATTTATTGTAGAGATGAGGTCTCACTTCCCAGGTGGGTCTCGAACCCACAGGCTCAAGCAATCCACTCACCTCAGCCTCCCAAAGGCGTGGGATTATAGGCTGAGCCACCGAGCCCAGCTTGTAATTTATATTTTAAAGGAGAATATCAAAACAGACAAATAACTAATAAAGTTAACTCTTGGGTTAAATGCCAAAAAAAATTGTGCCGTGGGATGCAGTTTTGAAGGCACTGCTACCATTGGAAAACATGATCCTCCTGAATTAGGTAAGAGGCATGGTTTCAATGACTACCCTATTATGCTCCAGTCTTACAAACTTCAAATGTTGACATGCACCCTGGAGGGTCTCGTTGAAATGCAGATTCTGATTCAGTGGGTCTGATTCAGTGGACCCAGGCCATGTACAAAGGATCAGAAATGAGACTATTTCTGACTTTTTAATATCTCTAACAATTTCCCAGTTGATGCCCAAGCTGCTGATCTGCAAACCACATATTTAATAATGAGGTTCTAGTAGATAATGTGATAATTTATTATTAGTGAAATGTTTTAAGATAAACTACCAACTGCATTTTCCCTATGACAATGGCTATTAAGATTTCCCCTATTAATAACTGCTTTAATAAACAACCTTGAAACATCTAAACTTTTAGTTAGTCTGCACTATGCAAAATGTGGCTCGTGCAATGATTCCTTGGCAGATGAGGTAAATTATGTTTAAGCTACATTTTTTTCATTAAAAGTCTATGTTTTCTAGTGCTTGCCATATTAGATTTTAGCCATGCCCTAGAGTTATCCTCATCAATTCATCCTCCATGGCACTAACATTACTTATTTTGGCTGAGGATTTAAGAATATACTTTTAAAATAAAATGATAGAACTACAATCTTTAGACAGCGTAAATTCTTCCATGGCAGTATTTACAATCTGTAGGCTTTCATACTCAGTTTGAAAGTTTTCCCACTGATTTTCTCATGCTCATTAATCTTCTTTGTTCCCAGTTTCCTCCCTGCCTTAATCAACTGATATACTGTATAAAGTTGTGGATAAGGTAAATTTGTATGAGAAAAATTCTAACTGAAATACACTTAAAATAAGTACCTATTTAACTTTATAATGAATTATATGTAAAAAAATTTCTTTGTGAATTCCCATCCTCCAAATACCTGTCAACATATTTTTCAAGTTCTTTCTCATTCATTTAAAGCAGAATACATCTGTACTATCACTTTATGCATAACTCTAAGTATTTTTGTTTTGTTATTATTTTTTCTTTATGACAATTATAGGCCAGCTTCTAGCTGCTGTTGCCCTTAAGTTTCTTTAAGAACAATGGCCGATAGGGTAAATTTGACCCATCCTACTTCCTTATAATTTTCCTCATTCCCAGGGGATAAATGATTACCTAACATCACCTGGGAAGGAACAGGGGTTGATAGGGGAGTTTTTTCACCTGGCTCCTCTTTTAATTTTGTGGGTAATCAGGGGCACTGTTCTTGCACCAAATGAAAAAAACGAGCCAATTGTGCAGAGGAAACTTTAATTCCTCTTTTACTAAATATATGCATCAGAATACTTATGAACAGCTTTCTTTCTTTAGATTCACTCTGGCCCATGATTCTATCATGGCTCTTAAACTGCTCACCCTTCCTAGCTCTGCCTGTCTCTACAGAGGGGTCTGTGGCACCCTGGGTGAGGTCCTATCCATCCCAAAAAAGAAAAAGAAGCTTACCTTGAGGGCCCATGTCGGGCGCCACTTGCAGGAGTCCAGTTCCTGCTGGGTTCAGGGTACCCCAAAGGTGGAGACGGCATCGGCAATATATATATATATATATATATACAGAGAGAGAGAGAGAGAGAGAGAGACACTGGGACAACTGCTTAGATTTGAGCAGAAGACCTTTATTGAATGTCAACAGTGGGCTTTTATATTCATATATCTTTCACTTGAACACAAAGCCAGGTGTGTGAAGGGCGTCCCCCACCCACCAGATGTTCTTTCAGGTATAATCCCATAACAGATGTTAAACCTTAATCCATGACTGCCTATAAACCCTTTTTGTCCTTTGCTAACTTATACTAATACCAAGTTAAATGATAAACTAAAAATTCCATAACCTTAATCCATGACTGACCCATCCTATAAACTTTTTTCATCCTAAGTTGATTTATACTAATACCAAGTTAAACAATTCTATAGAAACTTAAGTACTTACTTTACAACCTAAAGTGGCCCATCCAGAATGTTTGGAATGTGGCCCACTCCAAAGTTCATCAAGTAACCTAGCTGTAATCTTTCAACAAAATGGCTGTCTTCTAAAACTATATTCTACAATTTACACATTATTCAACTTCAATAAATCCTAAGATCACGACCCAGAAGCCTGTGACCAATACTAAGGCTCTTTGATGTGACCCGAGTTTGAACTATAAGTTGTGTGAAAGCCAAAACCGCAGTTTGTGGAAGAATGGGAACAATGAGCTTCTAAAGTTAGCTTGTGTTCATCCCGGTCTCAGAGTTTTTATGTTTTGAGCTTACAGGAGCTTATTCTGGTTATAGTGCTGAGTAGAAAGTGGGAGGAAAATGGGGTCAATAGCTCCCGAACACATCCTAGTGGTCTCGGGGTCAACGGCCCTTCCTGATCCCTAATTCTCAGTGGGCCTCCATGGCCGGCTCCCAAATGGTAGGGACTGGTCATCAGGGTGGGCTTGGATTTCTCAGAGGGACCCCTCCCATGCTCCAGTTTCCTCATTAATCCACCAGGGCTTAACAAGGAGTTAAGACATCTTGGGCCAGGCTCGGTGACTCAGCCTATAATCTCGGGCCTTTGGGAGGCTGAGCTAAGTGGATTGCCTGAACCTGTGGATTCGAGACCTGCCTGGGCTACGAGACCTCATCTCTACAATAAATAAAAAAATTAGCTGGGTGTGGTAGCACGCACCTATAGTTCCAACTACTTGGAAGGCTGAGGTGAAAGGATCGCTGGAGCCCAGCAGATCGAGGCTGCGCTGGCCGGGAGCGGCCACTGCACTCCAGTCTGGGCGACAGAGTGAGTCTCCAACTCAAAAAAAAAAAAAAGACATCTTGGTGTGGCTGTACAGTAACTGTAGCCACACTTTAGTGAGCGCCCATGGGCCCCTGCCCTGCTTATGGAAGTGGACCATGTCCAGCCACCCTGAAGCCGAACTGAGAGACAGAGTCAGTGGGAGGAAAAATGGGTTTTATTCAAGGGCCAGCAGCCTGAGGAGAAGGTGGACTAGAAGCCCACATGCAGTTTTCAGGCTGGTAAGGAGGGTTCTTACTGGGAACCAGTGTGGAAAACACATGGCTTGGCATAGGCCTCCTCTTGGGTTTGGTCCCCTGGGGCCTGGTTGGTGTTATCTTGGCTGCAATCTGGACTCCCTCCTGGTCTGTTTCAAGCCTCTGGGATTCTTTTTTTTTTTTTGAGTCTGAGTCTCACTGTTGCCCAGTCTGGACTGTAGTGGTATGCTCACAGCCACTGCAGCCTCAACCTGCTGGGCTCAGGGGATTTTTCCGCCTCAGCCTCCCAAGTAGCTGGAGCCACAGGCACGCACCACCACACCCATCTAATATTTGATTTATTGTAGAGCGAGGTCTCACCATGTTGCTCAGGCTGGTCTTGAACCCCTGGACTCAGGCAATCCACTCGCCTCCGCTTCCCAAAATGCTGGGATAACAGACGTGAGCTACCGCATCTGGCCTAGCCTCTGGGATTCTTAAGCACACAAGTAATCTAGCTGTATTCTTTCAACAAAATGGCTGTCTTCTAAAACTATATTCTACAACTTACACACTATTCAACTTCAATAAATCCTAAGATCACGACCCAGAAGCCTGTGACCAATACTAAGGCTCTTTGATGTGACCCGAGTTTGAACTATAAGTTGTGTGAGGGTGGGTGAGGAAAGATGTTTCAAAAAGGATGCCTGCTCACAGAGCAGCCCTGTGAAGTGGGTGTTGTCTTCACTTTTATAGAGAAATAGGTTCAGAGAGGTGACATGACTTTGCCAGGGTCACGGAGTCCCAGATTCAAACACAACTCTGTCTTCCAGCGAACAATCTGCTCAGAGCTGGCAGGCATGGCGCCCCATGGCCTGTCCTCGAAGAGAAGCACTGGGTCACGGCAGTCAGCCGTGATGCAGTAGCGGGTCCAGGGGCAGGCTGAGCTGGGGCGGGAAGTGACCCTGGCCTTGGAAGGAAGGAAGGCATTGAGGATGGGGGACCAGACAAGCAGTGCCCGGGACATGCCAGGCTGGAAGGTTTAAAAGGCTGGAAAATCACAAGCGCCAGCCGTGTGACTCAGCCTGGGCTACGCCTAGGGTGTCACGCATCCATGCCATGTGTCACAGTTCTTCACCGATGCTTCTGGCTCCTCCCCACCCGAGAGCGTGTCTGATCCGGCCGGAAGGGGAACCAGGCCTGTCCTTGGCCAGCTCTTCATGGCCACCGTCGGGCCCTCCCCTGTGGCCGAGGCCTGTGGCCTACCAACCCATCCTCACGTGAAGCCCACATGGAGGGGCAGGGCCAGCAGCCCACCCGGCACCAGACCCGGCGCTGCCTCCAGCCCCCTCACCGGCAAGGGAGGGTGCTGCCTCTCTCGATTGCACCAGAGGAAGCCGGGGAGGGGGACGTGGGGTGTCACAACCCATCAGGTTAAAATCTCAGCAGGGGCCTCTGAGATGTTAGGTCAGACCCGACGGGGCAGGGGATCTGTGGCCCGGTGCTGCGTGGACAATGCAAAGAATTGCACAGAAGCTAGACTGGAAAATATAGTTTATTTAGAAGGTAAATGAGAAAGAGACAAGACTCACCTCCCCAAGGTAGGGAAGTGGGCCAAAGCTAGGACACACAGCCGCCAGAGCTCAAAGAGGGGCCAGACCAGAGTTTAACAATGGCCAATGGCTGCTTGACGCTGAATGCCTTTTAAACCTTCCCTTTGGTGTGGGGCAGGTCATTAAGGCGACTGGGTCTGTTTCATGTCATCACGAAGCAGACAGGTACGCACAGGCACTGATGTCAGTTGGTGGACGGCAGTCCAATGGGAGGGTCAGTCACATGACTGCTGCCGCATTGACAGGATCTCTGTCACAAAGGTCATGAAGGACTGAGTAGATTAATTTCTTTACAGAACCAGCTGGGGAGGGGGTTATAAGACAATTATTAATAGGTCCCTCTAAGACACCGGTTCTGTCCTTGGTTAGAGGGTAAATTAAAGTGAGCTGCTGGGAAAATGTGACACTAGGCAGTGTTAAAATGGCTGCTAGCCAAGTGTGGTGGTTCAACACTTTGGGGAGGCAGAGGCAAGAGGACTGCCTGAGTCCAAGGACTCAAGACCAGCCTGGGTAACTTGGCGACACCTTGTCTCTACAATAAATAAAAAAATTAGACCGGCGTGGTGACGCGTGTCTGTGGCTCCAGCCACTGGGAAGGGAGAGGCAAAAGGATTGCCTGAGCCCAGCAGGTCAAGGTTGTCATTGGGTACACTGACTGCCTCTTATGTCCCTTGGGGTCCCCTGGAGTCCTTGGGAGGGTGCCCCAGGGGATTTCAGTGGCCGGTGATGGGACTAGAGCCCGGGGTGGGGGAGGGGGCAGGCTGTGCTCCCTCTGTATCTGTCATTGCTGAGCTGAGCTTCCTGGAAATTTGTTTGCAGAAACAGCCGCGGGGTTTTACCTTCACTGCTGTGACTGCAGTTGCTTCATCTGGGCTTCACCTCCAGGATGGGGCTTGGCTTGGGGTCTGTTGATGAGTTTTCTCATGTGGTTGTCTTGCTTCACGGATTATGTTGAGAGCTAAGCCTGATCTGTTTTTTCTCTTACCCAAATTCCTAACTAAGAGGCTTGTGAAGTCACTGCCTGTGAAGGGCTCGCCAGACAGGTTTTTTTTTTTTTTTTTTTTTTTTTAGCAATAGCTACTATTTATTGAGCACTGTGATAAGCACTTTCCATGCATTTCGTACTTAAACGACTACAAGAGAGAAGTACATTGTTACTCCCGGGTTTCAGATACATTAAAGCTCATAAGAATTAAGTGGCTTTCTTACATTCACACAGCCTGTAAATACTTTTTTGCTCACCATTGTGTTATCTAAGGGACAAGCAAGATGTCTAGCACAAAATGATGCTTACTAAATGTTTGCTGACTTCGTTAACAAATACAATAGCAGAGGTGGCATTTAAACCCATAGACAGGTTTTTTAAAGGCAGGTTTGCTCTGCAGAGTCAAGTCAGTGCCATCTCCAGGGATGAGCCATCTCTTCTTCCTGGCATGAGGCAGGAGAGAGTGGACAGACTCACGTAGGCTCTGTGCCCGGGGCCTGAGAATTAAACTGAAAAAGACAGCTTGACGGGAGGAAAGGCGTATTACACATGCACACAGGAACCTCACAGACAAGGATGAAAGCCCCCAAAGTGGGATGGCTCGAGAGACTTCTAAAGCACTTTAACAAAGGCAGTGAATTGTGGAGATGTGACAAGATGTAGGGAAAGGGGTTTGAGCTTCTGGGGCAGTCCGCTGGGGGAAGGTAAACATGGGGGGAAACTGATGGGAGAAAAGCGTGTTTAGCAAGGCTTCTATGCAGACTCAAATCAAGGGGCTGTCTCCAGGGATGAGTCCTCTTTCTGGCACAAGGCAGGAGCCAGGGGACGTCTTCCTAAAGGAAAACGGTGTTACCTGTACAAACATGTGTCCTGCTTTTAGGGAGGATGGGGGAAGACAGAGAGTTCCTCCACGTCTGCCATTTCCCCATTGCCTTCAGCTCGAAGTGGTCCTTTTGCCAAAGTGGCAAATCTTGGGGTGGCATATCGGGATACCCTCTGATTCCCAACACACAACACTGTCTGGAAAGTCCCCAGTACTTACACGGTGTCATTACGCACCGGAGCACAATGGGAGCCTTGTGCTGGCTTCTTGCCTCAGGGCGCTAACAGGTGTGTGCAGGAAAGAGCTGCCAGCTACAGACATGCCCTCGGCTGGGACAGCTGATCCTTGCGTGTGGACAGAGTGTCCAAGTCCAATGGCTCGTGTATACCGTCTGCCTCTGGCCATCAGTCACTCCTGCGAGGCCGCCTGGTTCTCATATTTCCACTTTATAGAAAGTCGACTTAGAAGGCAACTTGCCCAAGGCTGTCCAGCGTGGATACCTGACTCTCTCCATGTGCTGCTAGAAACACACGCGTGTACACATATGGAGTATGTATATATATATATGCATCTGAGGTCCGGCAGTGAGGTTCGCGAAGCATCTGAGAAGTGCTCCACTCCTCATGGCCGAGTATCACCACAGTCTCTGCCAAGGGACTCCCCTTGGGAAACCAGGCACCGTCACCAGTGCCCGTCCGTCAAAGCAATGTTAGAACTCTTTTTCTGGAACGGCCATCAGAGCCGTCATCATGTGACCCTTGATGTCCTAAGTGTCCAAATATCTTCCTTCCTTCCAACATTTCGTCTTCAGGTGAAGAAAATAGTCACAGGGGCCAGATCAGGTGAGTAGGGTGGGGGTTCCAATACAGTTGTTTGTGCAGAGCTGCCAATGTAAGCACACGTAGCAAACTCACAGACTTAATGGTCAGGCCTCGACCGGGCACGGTGGCTCATGCCTATAATCCCCGCACTTTGGGAGGCCGAGTGAGAGGATTGCCTGAGACCGTGGGTTTGAGACCAGGCTGGGCAAGTTGGCAAAAAATGAGCTGGGCGTGGTGGCACACGCCTGTAGTTCCAGCTGCTTGGGAGGCTGAGGCAGAAGGATCGCCTGAGCCCAGCAGGTCGAGGCTGCGGTGGCTGTGAGTGTGCCCCTGCCCTCCAGCCTGGGTGACAGGGTGAAACTGACTCAAAAAAACAAAAAAAGAAATGATCAGACCTCAACAGATAACGACGACAGCTCTGAGGGCCGTTCCAGACGAGTTCCAAAATCAGTTTGATGGGTGGACGGGCACTGGTGTCGGTGCCTGGCCTCCCAAGGGGGAGTCCGGCGGTGACCGTGGTGATATCCAGTCATGAGGGGTGGACCACTTCCAGGATGCTTCGCGAACCTCATTGTGGGACCGCGTATGTATCCATATATGTGTGTGTGTGTGTGTGTGTGTATGTATACACAGCATTAGCTTGCGGAACTGGTACTGACTCTGACTGGACCGGCCTGCCCAGCCTGTTTATTCACACCAAGGACCACCGGGCTGAGGCCCTCAAGGACATCGACCTCCCTCCAGCCCGTGGCGGAGGCTCACAGGCTACTTACATACATGTTCTTGGGCAGAGTGTCCACCTCGCCCACGAAAAGCGGGAGCCTTTAAGGGGAGTCCGGCCGAGTTTCCTCCTGGTTAGCTTGTGGCCTGTCCACTCCGGAGGACATCTGTGCTGGAGAGAGAACGAACTGCACTTCACCGAAAAGGCTCCTTTCAGATGTACTAGAAACCCAGACTAGGGCCGCCTTTCCAGAATCTTCCGCTACACCGTTAAGCCTAGAAGAGACACGCGTCGGCGCTCACGGCCATTCCCAGGCGGTCCCCCTCTCCTCGGCCTCCCACTGGAGGATGGAAGGCCAGACACTCATCCTCTCAGCCTCTTTGCGGCTTGGGGTGGTCCCTGCGGCAGGGAGGGGAGTCGCTGGGACGGGCAGGCTTCTAGATGTTCCCCCCATGAGAGGAGAAGAGGACTGAGGACGGAGGAGAGCGTGTAGCCTCGATCCCTGCCTGCTCGCTGCCTGTGGATGAGGTCTGCCGGGATGCGGCAGCCAGAGCGCAGCCCGCAGGGCCAGACCCG
>NW_007043493.1:0-1590 GCF_000164805.1 Carlito syrichta | reverse complement strand
TCATAAGAGCATTTACACCACAGAAATTGGCACATGCTACAAATCAGGGCTTGATTTATTGTGCTACTGATTTTCTAGACTTGAGAAAATGATGATGAAAATATTAGGTTAACGCAGATTGACCTAAAAGTGTGCTACACTTGTAACTGTTACATTGTGAATAGCACAAAAATTGTCAAATCATGTTAGAGTTGTAGGTATAGGCTGGCTACAAATATAAGAATTTGGCAAAAATCAAGAAAAGCATTCTGTGTGGATCAATTGGCTAAATGGAATTTACAACAAGGAGTACTGTATACTTTATTATTTGTAAATTGCATGTTTCAACACAACGTAGAATCGTTGAATATGAATATGTTTACACACTCACCTTTTTTGCAGAGAGTTGGTTGTTAAACATTTACCAGCACAACACTGCCTCCCCGCAGTCTGACTGCCCTGCCCCCACACTCTGTGCCCTTACCCTCTGAGACACTCACATCTCTCAGAATCCTTCCTGCTGTACCCATGTTCTTTGCCCAGCACAGCACTACCCACCGTCTACCCTGTCCCCTTGCCAGACCGATTCTACTTGTCCCTCAGGCACAGTGTCTTTCTGTGCTCTCATGACCCTGGCTTGTTCTCATCTCACCCCACGGAAATCATGCCTGCTTTTCTGTCTTTCCCACTGAACCATGGCTACCTCATTGATGGGATTGTCCGTCTTTCCTTTGTGCCCCAGAATCCAGCCCCATTCCTACATAGTAGGTGCTCAGTCGACATTCATGTAAGGAGCTGGAATTGTTCTGGACTGGATAAAGCCTAGGACACAGAAGGAAGCAGAAGAGGGAGGAGAAACGGAGGATGGATGCAACAGTCTGAGCAAGGCCCAGGTCCCACACATGAGGACTTCTGGAAACATGAGTAGGGGCATTGGAAGGCCACATCTCAGCCTCTGTGTTTGGAGGGCCCCTTGGATGCCTTTGGCTTCAATTACCCTGAAAAGGAGTTCCTTCTGTGGATTCGCAGAGATGTAGAGCCCAGGGTTTAAAGAGGGTAGGTTAGTGTTCTCCCCAGGGGCTTCTGGGAGTTGAGCTCTGTAGCCAGGTATGCTCAGAGGACCAACAGGTGAGGCAGTTAGAGGGAAGAAAGCTCCTGGGGAACCCGATTAGTCAGCTGGGGGTGGAGGCCATGTGTGTGGGCTCCCCTTGCTCTGCAGTGGCCAGGCATAAACACAACCAAACGCATTCCCTTTGTGAGTCCTTGAAGTTTTTCAAATCCCGGCCCGTGCAACCCCTCACTCCAACAATCTCTCAAGAATGGCTCTTATGTCCCAAATTATTTTCAGATGAGGAGCTGAAGTGTCCAGGAGACCCCTGGGAGGAGATGGAGGAAGAGGCAGAGCAAGAGGGGACCAGGGTGTCCAGCAGTCAGAGGTGAGGGGAGAGGCAGAGGGAAAGGGCCACAGTCACGGATTCTACAGCTAGACTTGTCAGGACAGTGTCTCGTGAGGGGGAGACAGGGACGGCTGGGCAAGGATGAGTGGAGGCTTAAATGGCTGAGCCGGGGTGAGTGAGGAGAGACTTAAATGGCTGGGTAGGGGTGAGCGAG
>NW_007043492.1:0-1119 GCF_000164805.1 Carlito syrichta | reverse complement strand
TACAGGCGTACTTGCTACGCCCAGGTAATTTTATTTATTTATTTATTTATTTATTTATCTATCTATCTATCTATTTATTTATTTATTTTAGAGACAAGGTCTCACAAGTTGCCTGGGTTGGTCTCGAACCTTTGGGCTTAGACCATCCACTCATCTCGGCCTCCCAAAGTGCTGGGATTACAGACTGAGCCACCGAGTCTGGCCTCATAATACTTCTCTGTAAATTTTGTAAACATGTCATTTTTTCTCAAACACCTTAGCCTTCTAACAAAAGATTTCTATGCAAGGAGGGGATAACTAAACTAATGATAACATTATAGCTATGGCGGCCATAATGGGAAGCTCTGACTGAAGTGGTGAAGGGAAAGCAATGACCAAAGCACCTAGAGTAGATGGAGGCAGTAGAGATATTAATGCAGTTTACCTTTTTTTTTTTTCTTTCTTTTTTAGTCCCCGGAGGTATTTGCATGTAAGAAATGCCTTGGAGCATGGGTGACACTGTCAACCTGTACTCCAGATGTAAGTCCCACTTGGAAGACCCCAACAATTATAAACAATACTTTCTTTTCAGAACATAATTTTATACCTAGACTATGCTCATTTTATGGAAGCTCTGCCTTATCCCGACCCCCTTCAAATGTATGACTTATACTTCAGGGGTGACTGTAAGAGAACTGCAAGTACTTAAGGAAATACCACCAGTAGATTATGTTGCCCTCAGATGACTATGGAGATCAAATTGAGGTTACCATTACTTACTTATTGGAGTTTCCAGGAAGGATAAGTAACATCTTTGTACACACACTATGAACAATTATCCCTATAAGACAGTCATCCAGTTAGAAAATATGGTCTAAAATTTGTTCTTGACTTCAGATATAGTGATCAATGATGTCTTCCCTTCCCTGGAAGACATTTGAATAAAGTTCAACTCACTGGCCAAGATTATTAGGGATGATAAAATTGCCCTAAGATATCCTCCTTGTGGACAAGATGGTCTGCACAATCACTGATAAATTAAGCTCTACCTTGGTTTTTGCTCTGGACCAAGAAAAAAAGTAAAAATATCAATTTAAGGAGAAAACTGCAAGATTTTCTTGGGTATACCTTGATGGATTA
>NW_007043491.1:0-1123 GCF_000164805.1 Carlito syrichta | reverse complement strand
TATTTGGAAGCTGTCTCCTTCTGACCCTAAAAAAGGTAAATCTAGTAATGGTAATTCAGTAATCCCCAAAACCTCTTAGGAGGTCTAGACTACAGCTGTTCAGAGCAGCTTGGTTGACCACCACCAAGTATACAGGATCAGGACACACTGGGCTTTTGTCATGAGCAGCTTAAACTCTGATATGAGTCAGTGGGGCCAATCATGGGGAGAAGCATGGTCCTTGGAGCCCTCTTAATATCCCAAGGGCAAGTCAAGTCACCCATCTCATTTGAGTTGAACGGTCGAGGCTGCTTTCATGTTGGGATGGCAGCAGAGCCTTGTGATGTCTGAGACCTGATGTGAAAGTCTGGGAAGTCAGTGGCAACAGAAGCAGTACTTTTGTGCCTTATACATCTGAAACGTAGCGGACAGCTTACCTGTCACAAACCTTCTTGTCCTTTGGCCTGAACTTCTCAGGTCTTCGTGGTGCTCCCAGGTGGATGTCTTGGTAGTGCTCTTTAAGATGGGATTTCCAGGACAGATCTTCCCAGGGGGCTTGCAGATTGAGTTCTGACTCCATTGAAGGGGTCTAGGTGCTACAAGGACCTCACTCTTCTGAGGATGTTCATTTTCTGCGAAGTCATAGACCTCAGGGTTGTCAGGAGGTCTAGCAGTGGTCTGGTGCTTAATGGGAAGATCACAAGGCATTTTTTTACTTTGAGCCTTCTCTTCTCCTGACAGGCACACCCCTGGGTTGAAGAAGTTTCGAGTTCTTAATATGCCTGTCTGTTAGTGATCAGCAACAGGATTGCATCATAGGGAAAATTCTCTTCATCTTTTCCTTAGACTGGTAAAGTCCTAAAGCTTTTCCAGTCCCTTTCAACCCCTCCTGGATTCCGACTTGGCTGTGGAGATAATGTGGGAGGCTCAGCCATGTCCTGAAAAGTGCTGCCCCAGGCTTTGAATCCAGCTCTCCTCTCATTTGCTTTGGGCTCTTGTGGGCGTTCTGTGAGCTGGCTTTCCCATCTGTAGAGTGGGGATGATGCCAACTTCTGAAGCCTATTAGAATTAAATGTGGTGACTTGGTGTCCAATATAGAGCCTGGCACAAGGTGGGCACTTAAACGGGTGCTTGTTTTTTTTTT
>NW_007043490.1:0-74760 GCF_000164805.1 Carlito syrichta | reverse complement strand
AAGGCCTAGTCTTAGCAACATTGACAGGGTTATTGCAGAGACCAGTTCCCTCTTAGCCCGGGGGTGTTCTCCTTGTGTCAGTAACCGGAATACGTCCTCATCAGTGTGGTACAGTATTTTGGGAAGCAACTGCACCAAGATGCAAAAGCCATCTTGAGACTGGTTGAGTACCTGCCCCTGAAAACATGGAGTTAAGCCAGTGGAACATATCCACCATCCATTCTTGGGGGGCAGGTGGAAGTTACTGGAGACTAGTGGGAAAGTTTGGGCATACAAGGACCGGACCTTCGGAGGTGGGCGGCCCATGCAGGTTCCATTCCCCGTGACTGACTGTAGGGTCAGGCCTACAGTGTTTGGGGCCCACTGATAAGCATTGGAATCTGGGCTTGTGGTGTAGTTTCCTACAATTGCAATGCCCTCATAATAGGGTGGCCGAGGATTATAACATAGCCAGCAGGACTGAGTTGCCTCGGGTTTGGTGGCATTGAGGAAGGAAAAGTCTTTTGAAGCAGCTCCCATAAGGGGCTAGGGGAGTCCGTGGGTGGCACAAGTCTCTTTGGGGATGTAGATGGCACAAGGGGGGGACTGAGCTGGGTTCCCACAGTGCTAGTCTCTCTCTGTATAGGTTTATGGGTTACCCGCAGGGGTGCTAGTATCTGGTTGGGTCCTACCGGCCAGACAATTAGATCATGAATAACCAACCGGATCATGAAGAGACTCCCATAGTCCTTCCAGTGAATTCTAGGCTCATCATATAGCCTAATCCCCATATTTTCCCTAAGGTCCAGTCTTTAGCTTGTTGCCCAACTTGGGTGAATTTTATGATGACAGGGTTGCAAAAAGTGGGTGCCGGACAGGACCCTCAGTGGCGGCTTAAAGGATCCCACTGTACCATGATTAAATCATTATTTTTGGCTGGGGTCCAGTGTATATTGCCCGTAGAAACACATTTCCAGGATGGGCAATAAAACTGGGTGGGGTCTTGGCATTTTTGATCTTTATCATGCCCTGGGCACACGTAAAATTTATAGTTATGGTAGGCATTTTTACCACGTCTTGGAGCTCCGTATTTGGCTCCAAGGGATGGGAAAATGTCACGCCCCATTGCGAGGTCCCAATCGCGGTTGGTGTACATTTGGCTTAGGTCCCAAGTTAGGGTTGGGAACCAGGTGCCGGGGGGAGGAGCTACCATGGAGGTCTGAAAAACATCACCACCTGAGGAGGTGGCTAAGACCTGCCAGGTCAGGCGTTTGGGTTGGTGGGGGTTGGGAGCCACCCAAAGAAGTTTAATCATTGTTATAAGGAAGAAGAAGGAGCTCAAAATAGTCTTAGCTTTAGGGAATTGTCCTTGTCCAGTCGGCTGTCCCATTTGGGTGCATAGTCTTTCAGCACAGCAGGGGTGTCAGCAAGTTTGACGTGGGTGTGGTGTATCCAAGACGCGATACCTTCCACCTTTAAGGAAGTGGAGGTGGACAAGATCACAACGTACGGTCCTTTCCACCGCAGCTGCGGAATCTCATGTTGATGTCGCCGGACGTACACCCAGTCCCCTGGTTGGTAGTTGTGGGGAGTTGGTGGTGGTCCGATCTCATAAAGGGTTTTCAGTCTGGGCCACACCTGCTCGTGTGGACCCTTTGCAGAGTTTGGAGGGAAAAAAGGAGTTTTTGATCATCTATGTCTATTAATAATTCTGTCTTTAAGTTAGGTATTACCGGTGGTGGCACTCCAAACATGATTTCAAAAGGAGTAAACCCTAGCTTATAGGGTGAGTTGCGCACCCTATACAACGCAAAGGAAAGGCACCCAGTCCCCGCCAGTCTCCTGGACTAATTTAGTCAAGGTGTCTTTTAGAGTTCTGTTCATTCTTTCTACATGTCCTGAGCTCTGGGGCCTGTATGCACAATGTAATTTCCAATCCGCCCCCAGTGCTTGAGCCACCTCCTGTATTACCTTAGAGATGAAGCTGGGGCCGTTGTCCGACCTGATTTGGACTGGGAAACCGTACCTGGGCATCAGATCTTCTAGGAGTTTCTTGGCTACCACCTGTGCAGTTTCATTCTTGGTGGGGAATGCCTCAGTCTACCCTGAAAAAGTGTCTATAAACACTAGTAAGTACTTGTATCCGTACTTTCCTGGTTTTACGTCAGTGAAGTTCACTTCCCAGTACGCTCCTGACTGGTTTCCCCGAAGTCTGGTCCCTGGGTTTTGTTTGGGATTGGTTGCGTTGACAACCTGACAAGTCTGACATTGATTAACAATTTGTCCGACCATTTGTTGACCATTGGGCATAACCATGTTTGCATGGCATATTAATTCTTCCATTTTTCTGGTTCCCATGTGGGTACTTCTGTGCATTTTTATAAGCAGTTGCCGACCCAACTGTTCTGGAAGGATGACATCCCATTTGCTGGTGGTCATATCCCAGTGTTGGATCCACCACCAGCCGTTTGAGAACATAATTCCAGGCTGCCCATTTATCCATTTTAAATCCTCCTCTGTATAATTCAGGCTTTCTGGCAGATCCGGAGGCCCAGGGTCTGGCAGTGTGGTCACTAGGACATGGTCCACAGAAAGGGCCACCTTTTTGGCCTCAGCATTTGCCAGACGGTTTCCCTGTGCCACTGGCGTGTCCTCCTTCTGGTGTCCTGGACAACGTATTATGGCCAGTGCTTTGGGTAGCCAGAGTGCCTGTAACAACTCAAGGATCTCGGTTTTATTTTTGATAGCCTTTCCTTCTGCAGTTAAGAGCCCCCTCTCCTTATAGATGGCTCCATGAATGTGCGCAATTACAAAAGCATACCTGCTGTCAGTATAAACATTTATTCTCTGCCCTTTTCCCATGACTAGTGCCTTAGTGAGGGCAAGGAGCTCAGCTCGCTGCGTTGAGGTTCCGGCCACAAGTGGCGCTGTCCATAAGGTCTCAGTCTCTGTAGTCACCGCTGCCCCAGCATACCCGGTTCTGCCCTGCACAAAGCTGCTGCCGTCTGTGTACCAAGTTCCTTGGGCATTGGTTAGGGGCTGGTCCTGGAGGTCTTCCCGTTTTCCGTGGACCTGCACAAGGATGTCCTGGCAGTCGTGCTGGGGGCCTTCCCCATTTGGGTCGGGTAGCAGGGTGGCTGGATTCAGAGTAGCTGGAACCTGAAACAAGATTCTGGCTGGGTTTAAAAGGAGACTTTGATAATGAGTTAGCCGGGCATTACTTATCCATCTGTCGGGTGGTTGTTTTAGAACTCCTTCCACAGCATGAGGGGCGGTGACGTAGTTCTTTTCCCATGGCGATTTTGTCAGCATCCTTGACCATAGTGGCAACTGCTGTGATGATCCATAGGCATGGGGGACACCCGACAGCCATGGAGTCTAACTTCTTTGACAGGTATGCCATTAGCCTCTTCCATGGCCCTATTTGCTGCAACAGCACTCCTTTGGCTATTCCCTTAGACTCATCAACAAACAAGAAAAAGGGTTTAGTCAGATCTGGCAGTCCCAAAGCTGGGGCTGACACCAGGGCTTGTTTAAGAGTTTCGAAAGATCTGTTCATGTCCTCCATCCATGTGAGGTAGGACTTATTTTTGGTGGCCTCATATAATGACCGGGCGAGCTCAGTAAACTGAGGAATCCATAGGCAGCAGAAGCCAGCCGATCCTAAGAACTCACATACCTGTCGTACATTCTATGGTTGTGGAATTCTCAGTACCGTCTCCTTCCAGGCGTCCCAAAGCCATCTCTGCCTGTCTTTCAGTTTGTTGCCCAGGTAACTTACTTCAGTTTTGCAGATTTGAGTCTTTTTGGCCAAGGCTTGATAACCCAGAGCACCTAGTGTTTGCAGCAAATCTATGGTGCCTTGCAAGCACGTGTCCCGATTTTCTGCGGCTAGCAGAATATCATCCACGTACTGCAACAGGGTTAGGGTGGTGTGTGTGTTACGAAACTCACCCAGGTCTTCATGTAAGGCTTCATTGAAGATGGTGGGAGAGTTTTTGAATCCTTGGGGCAGCCGAGTCCAGGTGAGTTGCCCACTGATCCCTCTTTCCAGGTCCAACCACTCAAAAGTGAAGATGTCCTGACTCCGTGGGGCCAATGGTAAGCTGAAAAAGGCATCTTTTGAATCTAATACCATGTACCAAACCTTGCCTGGGGCCAGGGTGGTGAGGAGGATATAGGGGTTAGGGACCGTGGGGTATATGTCCATCACCCAGTGGTTTACTTCCCGTAAGTCCTGAACAGGCCGGTAGTCGGTTGAATTGGGCTTTCGCACTGGCAGCAAGGGTGTGTTCCAGGCAGACTGAGAAGGCCGCAATATTTCCTCATCCAGCAGCTGCCGTTTGTGGGGGCTTATACCATTTCACATAACCACAGGGATTGGATATTGCCGGACCCAGGCTGGGTCCGCTCTGGGCTTCAGTTCCACAAACACTGCTGGCCTGTGTCTAGCCAACCCTATTCCTCCAGTTTCTGCCCAGGCTAGGGGAATTTCCCGAAACCAGTCCTGAATGTCCAATTCCATCTCCGGGTCGTGGGCCTGACACAGCCTGTATTCATCTTCTAATTTTAAAGTTAGAATCTGCAGGGGACGCCCAACTGAATCTGTTACTATTACCCCGTCTGGTTGAAAGCTGAGATTTGCTTTTACTTTCGTTAACAGATCTCTCCCAAACAAAGGGTACAGGCAATCGGAAAGAACTAAGAACTCGTGGGCGACTGTGCCAGTGCTTAAATTTACTGTTCTCTTAGTGGTCCAGCATGCTGGTCTTATCTTGTTAGCTCCTTGAACCCATGATATTTTGTCTGAGAGAGGGCCTTGTGGTTTTAATAATATGAATCGCTTCGCTCCTGAATCCACATGAAAAGTCACGGGTTTCCCCCCTACCTCCAAGATTACCCAGGGCTCAGGGGGGAACTCTGAGCCCTGACCTCCCTATTCAGTTACAAGTACAGTCACTTTGTCCTCAGGATGGGGAGGGCACTTAGGGCAGTCCTTTATGTAGTGCCCTTCCTCCTTGCAGTAGAAGCACTGATTTTTCCCTAACTTGGGGCAGTCCAGCTGAGGGTTCCCTAGTTTGTTGCCTGACTCAGAAGCCAATTTTTTTAGCCACTTCTATTTTTCCTTGGGGTCGTGGGTAGTGGCGGCTAATAGAATTTTGGCTAATCCCTTGGTCTGCTGCTTGCTACGCCTATCCTGGCGTTGTTCCAGACTCTCTCTATTGTTAAAGGCTTTCTCAGCCACCCCCCAGCAGATCCTGTAAACTTTTCTCTCCTAATCTTTCTACTTTCTGCAGCTTCCTTTTGATATCTGGTGCTGCCTGATTAACGAATGACATTATTACAGCCGCTTTGGTTTCTGGTGCCTCTGGATCCATTGGGGTGTATTGATGGAAGGTTTCTGTAATACGCTCCAAAAATGCGGCTGGGCTCTCGTTCCTGTCCTTCCTTATGTTATATACCTTAGCCAAATTAGTGGGCTTACGAGCAGCTGCCCAGAGACCTGCCATCAGAGCCTGGCGGTAGACCTGGAGTTTCTCCTTACCTTCTGCCGTGTTAAAATCCCATCCAGGTCGGGAAAGGGGAAAGGCTACATTTATAAGATCAGGGTTGGTGGTGGACTGTCCATCAACTCCCAGAACCAGCTTCCGGGCCTCCGTCTGGATTATTTCTTTCTCTTCAGTGGTGAATAATACCTGTAGAAGCATCTGGCAATCATCCCAGGTAGGCTGGTGGGTAAAGAGAATGCTTTCCAGAAAGTTAATCAGCCCTCTAGGATTCTCAGAGAAAGTAGCAGTTTGTGTTTTCCAATTGTATAGATCACTAGTGGAAAACGGTCAATAATGCATGGATTGGTTCCCGGCCTCATCTGGGGGCCCAGTCACTCTCAGTGGCAAGATCACCGTGGAGTCGGCCGGGCCCACTCCAGGACCAGCCACTCTGGCGACTCTCCCTCGAGTCCCTGCGGCTGGTCCATTCATTTCTCTTTCCTGCCTCCCCTCCCTGGCCGCATCTGGCTCCACCTCCGCAGCGGCGGTGGCGGCGGCGGCTTGGGGTTGCGACGCTGGCAGGGCTGAAGGTCTAGGGGGAGCTGACTGGTATAGGGGGGAAATTATCTCTTCCAAGTTAGAATTAGGGAGAACAGGGTAAAAGGGGTTCTTTGGGGACTTATGGAAGGGATTCTGCTTCTCCCGAGGCTGTGATGACATGCTGTCCGGAGGCTCTGAAGGTTCTGCCCCCTTCTCCTGCAAAGTGAGCACTCTCAATGCCTTTAACGGGGTAGGAAGGTAGGGTTTCACCCAAGGGGGAGGGGATTCCACTATATCTCGCCAGACCAGTATATAAGGTAGTTGGTCTGGGTGTCCCTGGGAGCCTTCTTTGGAGGATGACATTCTTGACCTGCAAGAGAACACTTGCTAGAAAAGTCCCTTCTAATGGCCAGCTTACATTGAAGGCGGGCCACTCAGTGGCACACAAATCTCAGAATTTATTTTTGTGAATTTCGATACTCAATTGTGCACACTTTCCTTTAGTTCTGAAAAGTGATCAGTCATGAGAGTTAACGGCGTTGCCTGTGCCTGTCCCATCTCATTCGTCAGTACTGTTGTTACAACAAACACAACCAACAAGACGAAAGGGAAAATGACAAGAGACAAACAGTAGCGGTCGCAAAAACAAATCTGAAAGTACGATAGGGGAGAGACAGACCGTCGACGAGTCTGATCTTCCCCACAGATGAAGACCTCGTCTTCTGGATGGGGTTGTGGGATGTCTCCCACGAGCCCCGGCCGGCGGCTTTCCAGCACATCCACCTAGCCTGATGCCGACCTCAGAACAAAGCGTGGAGTTCCACCTGAGATACAGGACACAGATGCGCTAACCCAGGAGCGACTTAGTGAATGCCAGCCTGAGAACCCTCCGGACTGGGGTCTCGGGGGTCTCTGGGATCCCGGGAGAGCCCCCAAATGTAGTGGCCGAATGTTCAATCTGAGAGACCACCAAGAGCCAATTCCGATGAAAGTTCAAGAGGGTCTTTATTTGCAAACTCAAGCCTGGACCTCTGTCGACAACCGACACAGCGGAGTACACCCAGAGGCCCCGACTTCTTTAAGCAGACACCTTTTATCATGGTTACACAAAGGGAGGAGGAGTTTGGGGGGACTTTCCAGTCTTGTTACCATTTAATTGGGTAGTAACCTCTGGTGGTCAGCTCAATCATGGAGGATTGGCTAACTTGACTTGGGTTGACCTTGGTCTACTAGCTGGGAAAGTTGCAGAGACATCTGGAAACGTTAGGTGATTTCCCCCTGGC
Organism: Carlito syrichta; assembly: GCF_000164805.1. Lineage (NCBI taxonomy): Eukaryota > Metazoa > Chordata > Mammalia > Primates > Tarsiidae > Carlito > Carlito syrichta. The sequence continues at coordinate 67,469 of NW_007043490.1, read as the reverse complement.
ACCTGATTGGTTGTTGCTAAGGGGAAAGTGGGTCAAGGGAAGGGGTTGAAGCTTGAACTGGAGCTTTGCAGTTTTTCCCATAACTGAAACTTTAAACAGCTACAGGTTATGTTTCAAAGCAGAAAACTAAAATGACTGTGCTATTGTCCACAAGCCAATTACATATTTATTGGGTTATAGCATGTTCTTAACCTAAGTCTATGGTATACCCTGTTATGGCCCTCTCAATAGAAATTGCTTCCCAAGTAAAAAGAGACTTAAAGATCCAATGTAACAACCAAGACAGTACTAACTAAATCTAATCTGTAAAAACATTCTTCTTAAGTTGGAATGTTATGTTTCACATTTTGAGCTCCATTTTATGCATCCTAAATCTTGTTTTTGTGGTTTCAGTTTGAAATAAAAAGCTGACACAGTTGCTAGGATGGCATAACAAAAATTAATGTGTTAATATATGGAAATAATCTCATTCAAAACAGGATTTTTGGAGGTATACTTAACTGGAATTATTTTTAAGCTGCCTGCTTCTTTAGTTTTCTCTATAAATGTCATTTCTACATAATGTGTTCTCTACCTCTACTCTTTAGTTTCAGTGCATGGTAAGAATCTACTAGGGGTCAGGGCATGAAATTCAGAGTTGAAGGGCCTGGATCCTAAAGCTAAAAGTTCTTGTGCACCACAACTATAAATGGTGATCTTTATTTCAATCCTTGTCATTATTCTTCTAAGAACTGTTAGGCCTTATGGAAAAAAATCTAGCATGGGCCAGCCCAACATGCAAGATGTGGTGTCATTGGCTTCACCTATACAAAACCCTTAGCATTATGCTTTTTGATTACTTTTGAACCCAAAGACCCTTTTCCTCAATCTGCAGATCCTAGTACATCTGGGTGGGTAAAACCCCTGTAACCTTACACAATAGACTTTTGTAGCCTTGGTAGTCCCAGCTCTGACTCAGGCCTCCAGATTCTTAAAACCTCTGTTAACATTTGTGGCGGCAAATGGCAAATCATTTCAAATAAATGTCTTTCAGAAACATAAGAGTAATGTTTCAGTTAAAGGAGACTTTTCTTCCCAGTTAATATTGGCAGTTGTGAAGCAGATGTTAGCCTGTCTGACAACTCATTTGAGACAGGGTATAGTTCACTTATCCAATATTAGACAGCAAATAATAAATGATCTTGAGTCCAAAGTTCCTAACTCAAAGATCTCATGTTCTTTCCACCACTGATGATGTTTCTGAAGTCTTGTTGCCAATTGGTTAACAGCTTATACTTAAACCCATTGAAAGGGACATTGAAATTTCCCCATTCTAGCTTCAAAAACGTCTTCTAAAACTTTCCTTTATCCACTCATTACAATTATCCACAACTAGTCACAATTTCTTTTTTTTTTTTCTTTTAAAATTGTGGGGTACAATTCAGGGTGAGGTATACAAATATTCATTGTGCAGGTACCCTCGTTGATGACGTGTGCCCACCCTATCGGCAGATATCTACTACTGTCAATCCCACCTCCCCGGACCACCCCCCCAGTTTCCCACTACTGTCAATTCTTTTCTTATAATATTATGGTAGTTTATCAAGGTCCACTTATAAGTGAGAACATGTGATACTCGCTTTTTGTTTCTGTGAGAGATCACTCAGTATTATAAACTCTAATTCCATCCACCTTGCTGTGAAGGTCATGATTTTGCTCTTCTTTATGGCTGCGTAGTATTCCATTTTGTATAGGTACCACATTTTTTTTTTACCAGTCCTCTTTCAATGGGCAGCATGATTGGTTCCATGTTCTTGCTATTGTGAACAATGCTGCAATAAACATACATGTGTAGGTATCTTTTTTATAGAGTGATTTGAGTTCCTCTAGTTATATTCCCAGTAGGGGGATTGCGGGGTCATAAGGAAGGTCAATTTTTAGAACTTTTAGGAATCACCACACTGATTTCCACAGAGGCTGTACTAGCTTACACTCCCACCAACAGTGTAGAAGTGTTCCCTTTTCACCAAATCCTCTCCAGCAACTGTTATTTTTTGAGTTATTGATGATGGCTATTCTGACTGGAGTTAGGTGGTATCTCAGTGTAGTTTTAATTTGTAGCTCCTTGATGACTAGTGAGGTTGAACATGTTTTTGTGTATCTGTTGGCAGCTCATATATCTTCTTTTGAGAAGTGTCTATTCATATCTTTTGTCCACTTTGTAATGGGACTGTTTGTTTCTTTCTTTTCAGCACGTTTGAGTTCCTTGTAGATCCTTGATGTTAGGCCTTTGTCAGACATGGAGTTGGCAAATATTTTTTCCCAGTCTGTGGGCTGTCTCCCTGCTCTCTTGATGGTTTCTTTGGCTTTGCAGAAGCTTGTCAGTTTAATGAGGTCTCACTTGTCTATCTTATCTCTTATGGCCTGGGCACTTCGGGTTTTGATTAGGAATTGGTTACCAGTTCCAACTTCCATAAGAGTGTCTCCTGCATTTTCTAAAGTTCTTACAATTTGAGGTTTTACATTTAGGTCTGTGATCCATTTAGAGTTCATTTTTGTGTATGGGGATAGGTAGGGGTCCTGTTTCAATCTTCTGCATGTGATCAGCCAGCTTTCCTAGCACTATTTACTGAATAGATTCTCCTCTCCCCAATAATGGGTGGTGGAGGCTTTGTCGAAGATGAGTTGGTTGAGAAATTGAGATTTTGCTTCTGAAATCTCAATTCTATTCCATTGGTCTATATGTCTATTCTTGTACCAATACCAGGCTGTTTTGATTATTGTAGATTTATAATAAAGTTTAAAGTCTGGGAGTGCAATACCTCCTGCTTTGTTTTTTGTTTGTTTGTTTTTGTTAAGGATTGTTCTGGCTATTCTTGTTCATTTATGTTTCCATGTGAACTCCTGCATTGTTTTTTCTAGGTCTGAGAAGAATGTTGCTGGTAATTTGATGGGTATTGCATTAAATCTGTAGATTACTTTGTTTTTGTTTTTGTTTTGTTTTTTTGTTTGTTTGTTTTTGGTTGAGGATTGTATTGGCTATTCTTGGTGGTTTATGTTTCCATATGAATTCCTGTACTGTTTTTTCTAGGTCTGAGAAGAATGTTGCTGGTAATTTGATGGGTATTGCATTAAATCTGTAGATTGCCTTAGGTAGAATGGACATATTAACAATGTTGATTCTTCCTATCCATGAGCATGGAGTATTTAACCACTTGTTTGTGTCACCTTTGATTTCTTTGAGCAATTTTTTGTAGTTTTCATTATAAAGGTCTTTCACATCTCTGGTTAGGAAGATGCCAAGGTATTTCATTTTTTTGGTGTATCTATTGTGAATGGAATTGTGCTTTTTAATTGGGTTTCTGTTTGTTTATTATTGGTGTACAGAAATGTGAGTGTCTTTTGAACATTTATTTTATACCCTGAGACTTTGCCAAAGTCCTTTATCAGTGCAAGGAGGTTTTGGCAGATTCTTTTGGGTTTTCAAGGTATACAATCATGTTGTCTACAAAGACGGATAACTTGACTTCCTCTTTTCCTCTTTGGATACCCCTGATCGCATTCTCTTCTCTGATTGATCTTGCTAGGACTTCCAAAACTATGTTGAACAGGAGGGGTAAGAGTGGGCATCCTTGTCTTGTTCCAGTTTTCAGGGGAAATGGTTCCCATTTTTGTCTGTTTAGGAGTTTGCTGGCAGTGGGTTTCTTGTAGATAGCTTTTACTGTTTTAAGGTATGTTCCTCCTCTGCCTAGATGTTCGAAGGTTTTTATCAAGAAGGGGTGCTGGATTTTATCAAAAGCTTTTTCTGCATCTAATTGTATAATCATGTGCTTTGTGTTTTTATGTCTGTTGATGTATTTAATTATGTTTATGGTCTTGTGAATGTTGAGCCAGACTTGCATCCCAGGGATGAAGCCTATTTGGTCATGATGGATGATTTTTGAGATGTGTTGTTGAATCCAGTTTGCTAGGATCTTGAGAATTTTAACATCTATGTTCATCAAAGATATTGGCCTGTAGTTCTCTTTCTTTGTTGGGTCTTTACCTGGCTTGTGTATCAATGTGATATTAGCTTCATAAAATGATTTGGAGAGAGTTCCATTTTTCTCAATTGCCTAGAATACTATCAACGGGTTTGGTTTCAGTTCCTTCTTGTATGTTTTGTAGAATTCTGCTGGAAAGTCTTCTGGTCCAGGGTTTTTTTTGTAGATAGTTTTATGATGACAGTAAATTTCCTTGATCTATTTAGGGTGTCGATTTCTTCTTGTTTCACTCTGGGAAGTTGTGTGATGTCAGAATGTACTCCATTTCCTTTAGGTTTTCAAGTTTGTTTCCTTTCCTTACTGTTGTACATAGTAGTCTCTGATAATCTTTTATATTTCTTCATGGTCAGTTGTGACTTCATCTTTTGTGTTTCTGGTTGAGTTTATTTGGGTTTTTTCTCTCTTTTTCTTGGTCAGTCTGACTAGGGGACCATTGATCTTGTTTATTCTTTCAAAGAATCAGCTTTTGGTTTCATTGATTTTTTTGTATTATCTATTTGTCTTCTATGTCCTGGATTTGGGTTTTTATTTTGGTCATCTCGATTCTTCTGCTGAAGTTAGGGTTTTGATGGTCTTGCTTTTTTAGCTTACTTAGGTGACTTGCTAGGTTGTTAACTTGTGACCCTTCCATTTTCTTCATGTGTGTTTGTAGCGATAAGGATTCCCCTCTTACTACTGATTTCATGGCATCCCAGAGGTTTTGGTAAGATGTTTCTTCATTTTCATTTGTTTCCAGGTAACTTTTGATCTTGTTTTGATTTCATTGTTGACCCAGGAGTTGCTTAGCATCATACTGTTTAGTGTCCATGTCTTTGTGGGTTTTGGGGGGACTTTGTAAATGTTGATATTTATTTTTATTCCACTGTGGTCTGAGAAGGTGCATGGCAAAATTTCAATCTTATGAAATTTGTTTATGTCTGATTTATGGCCAATGATGTGGTCGATCTTGGAGTACATTCCATGTGGAGATGAGAAGAATGTATATTCTGTGGTTGTTGGGTGGAGTGTTCTGTAGGTATGAATTAATTCCATTTGTTCAAGAGTCTAACTGAGGTTCCAGATTTCCTTGCTGATTTTTTGTCTTGATGGTCTGTCTATAGGGTTGTGAGTGGGGTATTAAATTCCCCAGCTATAATAGTGTTAGAGTCAATCTCTTTTTTAAGTTTGACTAGAAGCTGCTTACAAATGTTGGTGCTCCTATGTTGGGTGCATATATGTTTAGGATGAATATTTCTTGTTGATGGATTGAACCTTTTATAATTATATAGTGATCTTCTTCATCTTTTTAAAATTTTATAGCTTAAAGGGTATTTTGTCTGAGATTAAGATTGCAACTCTAGCTTTCTTTTGTGTTCCATTTGCCTGAAATTTTGCTTCCCATCCTCTTACTTTGAGACTGTGAGTGTCCTTTCTGGTGAGATGAGTGTCTTGGAGACAATATATTGTTGCTTCATGATATTTTATCCATTTTGCAATTCTATGTCTTTTCAGTGGTGCATTCAGTCCATTTGCATGCAGGCTAATTATTGAAATATGAGAGTTTATCCTGTCATGAGGTTCTTATATAGGTGTTGTTGTTCCTGTTTGTTTGTTGTGTTTCTTTTGATTTTTGGGTTGATTCATGTGTGTTTTCAATCTTTTTCCTGCACTCTTATGAAGAACTTTGTGGTTATTTTTTCCCTTTCTTATCTGTTTAATACTTTCTTAAGTGTTTCTTGTAGAGCTGATCTAGAAGCAGCTTAGGTTCTTAGGGATTGAATATCTGGGAAATATTTAAATTCTCCCTCACTAAGGAAGCTTAGTTTGGCTGGGTAGGTTATTCTTGGCTGAAATTGATTATCTTTCAGAGTTTTGAAGATTGGGCTCCAAGCTCTCCTAGCCTGAGGTGTTTCTATAGATAAATCTGCTGCTATTCTAATTGGTCTTCCCTGGTAGGTAGTCTGACCTTTATCTCTTGCTGCCTTTAGGATTTTTCTTTTATACCTACTTCGTTTAGGTGAATTATTATGTGTCTAGGAGTTGGTCTTCTCATTTGTTGTCTTGCAGGGGTTCTCTGAATCTCTTGTGTTTGAATGGTTGCATCACTGATGAGGGAAGTTTTCTTGAATAATCTCATGGAATGTTTTTTCCAGGTGGTCACTGTCTCTCTGCCTCAGGAAGTCCAGTTTCTCTTAGGTTCAGCCTATTGAAGTAATCGCTCATCTCTTGAAGGTTTTGTTCTTTCTTTTTAAGTTTCTTTTCTATATTTTTGATAGTTTGGGTTAGTTCTATATTTTGGTCCTCAAACTCTGAGATTCTTTCTTCTGCTTGGCTAATTCTGCTTTCCATGTGTATCAGTTTTTTACTTATTTTATTCCCAGTGTTCTTTACTGCTGTTATCTCAGTTATCAACTCCTTCCTATTTTCCTCTTGTTTCTCTTTAATTTGTTTTAATCTCTCTATTAATGTCTTGCCATCTGGGTTTGTAGTGTGAGACCAGTCATTCTGTGGGCTTCTCATTGTTTACATTTTGAAATCTGTTTTCTCGGTGTCTGACATTCCTGGGGTCTGTGAAAGACCCATATTCTTCTTTTGTTTGTTCTTCATTTGTGTAGATTCCCCCCACACACACACACTTCCCTTCCCCCTTCTTTAATTCTGTTTTTCAGGGAAGGTGGGGTTGCTTTTACTTCTTTTTCACAGTCTCCTATTCTTCCTTATGTGGATCCTCCGGCTTTGTTCACTTCTGAAGCTGGACTGTGGGTTGAGGACTGTACTTTTTGCAGGTTTGAGATTTAGTTGGAGGGGGTGCTGTGATTCAGAATCTATTTGCAGATCCCAGTATCCACTGACAGGTGTATGGGGACCCTGGAACCCACTTCCCACTGCCTTACAATCTGTCCATGCAGTGGGGATTTAGGTTTGCTCCCTGGAACAAAATGAAGTAAGAAAAAGGAAAATAATGGAAGGAGGAAGGGGGAGATCAAGAGGAAAGTGGAATGAGAGAAGAGTAATGGGGAAAACAGACAGAAATATTAACTAACTAATGAAAAGAGACACAAATACAGGAAAGAGAAAAAAAAACCTAAAGCGTACATGTAATCACACAAACACACAGTCCAATAAAATTCTGCCTATTGATATAGATTTCCTTTAGACAAACAGGGGCTCTAAAGAACAGAAAGAAAAAAGAAAAAAAATCCACAAAATAACAAAAGCAAAGCAAACATGAAAACACTATCAAAACCTGAATGAAAGAGGAAAAAAAAACTAAAAAAAAAGCAAATGAGAGTGAGTAAAACAAACAGTCAAAAATAAAAACAAGGAATCAGATTGGTTCTGAGGTCCTTCCTGTATGTCCAGAGTCCCTTCAGCTCTGATCTCTAATCCCTCCCCTTTGCTCTCATTGCAGGCAGATAGGGTTACTCATAGCTTGGGTCACTACTTTGGGAGGGAGTGAGTCAGATCTGGGTTCACTTGGCTTGTTACTTGACAGGTCTGCCACACAGATCTGAGTTTTGTCTGTGTCTGATTCAGCCTGGGGGAGAGGCTTCTGTCTCTCCTGGTTTGATGAGATCACCTTAGGCAACAAGTTGGAGGCCTCACAGAGTTGGGCAGGACAATGAAAATCTCTGCCTGGTCCTGGGGCAAAGAAAATGAATGTGGTGGGCGGCTACTCACCAGGCATGGACTTTCCCTATCCTTTCTCTCCACTGATCAGATCAGGACTCCAGCTGATCCATTCTGACAATTGATGGTGTGGGCCAGGCACCAAGCGATAGGAATCAGCTGGATTTAGGAGACTTTTCTCAGGTGCATTCCTGCAGGCAGCAGATGCTCCTGCACATGATCTTGCCAGCTGTTCCCCAATCTCAGGGCAGTGGGGGCTTGCAGTTGCTTTCAGAGGGGGGACCCAGGTGCATGCACCTGAGTATCCCCTCAGACAGACTTTCACGCTCTCATCAGTGCCCGCCCACTCACTCAGAGAGTCTTTATGAACACTAGCCTCCATGGAGACTCTTACAGACCCACCTGTGGGTCACCATCTTAAGCTCTGCCCCCCAACTAGTCACAATTTCAAAGACAAATTGTTCTATCACACTAGGATGCTTCTATTTGTGCTCCCAGTAAGGTCTGGGGAGTGTCTGGAATGTGCAAAACCAACAATTATCATGAAATTATGGTTAGACTTTCAGTCACAACACATAAAGACCTCCACCTTCACTCTGTAAACAGCATTTTGCTAATTCCTGAGTGACCTGAGCGTTCCCTCACCCCTTTCCTCTGTATTTTAGAAGTCCTAGAGAGGTCACAGAATCTACTTCAATGAAAGTAGAGCTCCTCAGCAAAAATGTAATTACATGATCAGAAAATGTTGGCACTTTAGGTGTATACCTTCGAATATTACCTTCAGTGATAAAGAATTAATAAGCTTCTCTGAATTTCCAGACCAAATTTAGGCTATGATCAGGGCTACATTCATATCTTGTTCATAACTTCAAGGGGAATGTTTCTAATGTTTTATTGTTAGGGGTGATATTGAATGTTGGCTTAAAAATTTTTAATTTTGTTACAGGAAGAGCTACTTTCAGTTTATAAAGTTTATAAAAGTAATAGATGCTTTATCAATCTCTCCATTCTCAGTTTATAAAGTTTTTACAAATTTTATTAAGTTTTCTATTCTCAGCTTATAAAGTTTATCAAAAGCCTTTTGTAAAATTCAGATTGACTGACACATTCTGGATATTTCCAAATCTTAAACCATCTTTGCATTCTCGTTAAAAATTTTTACATAATCATTGATTTACTCTCTTAATATTCAGTCCCCTTTCTGTCATTTGTGCTAGCTTCATGAAATAAGCAGAATCCTTCCACATTTTTATATTATGCAACATTTTAACACTGGAATTATTGCACAAACATTAAAGAATTCATCCCTAACACCAATGTTGGTGCTCTTGCTATTAATTATCTAATTTATATATTTATCCTTGCTTATTATTCTCTCTTCTTCTCTGTCTAATTCTCTTAATACTTACTTTTGCTCCCTGAGCCCTGTATTTATGCCTTACTTGTAGGTTCTTCTTTTGAAGGAACTGAGGTTAAAATATTATCTTTCAACTTAGCAGAAGATTGAGTAGTTATTCACTGGAAGAAAATGAACCAGATAAGTTTTGGACACATGGATCCCAGCCAGAGTGCAAAGAAAAGAGAGTTTCTACATTAAAATAAAATAAAATAAAATAAAAGCTTGAAATTAAAGGCAATATAATGAATGGTGAAACTCACAGGTCCTCTTCGGATTAGGTGCCAGAATTTATCATCTAGGCTTATACTATGTATATAGGTGATTTAATAATCTATTATTTTTTAATTATTATAAAGATGTGGGATACAATGACTGAATTGTAATTAGGTATATAAATGTTGATTATGCAGGTACCCTTGTTAATGAGGTATGCCTCTCCCTTTCCTAGCAGTTTCCCTAAACTGCCAATCCCACTCCCCATCCCCAACAGTTTCCCACTACTGCCAATCCCTTTCCTATAGCATTATAATTGTTCAAGCCCTGCTTATGAGTGAGAACATATGGTACTCTGTTCTTTGTTTCTGTGATAGATCACTGAGCATGATCAACTCCAAATCCATCCAAGTTGCTGTGAAGTCCATATGTTGTCTTTCTTTATGGCTGCATAATATTCCATTGTGTATATGTACCACATTTTTTTACCCAGTCCAACTTCAGTGGGCAACATTGTTGGTTCCATGTTTTTGATATTGTGAATAGAGCTGCAACAAACATACGTGTGCAGGTATCTTTTTTGAAAAATGACTTGAGTTCCTCTGGGTATATTCCCAAGAGGGAAATTGCTGGGTTATATGGAAGGTCAGTTTCTAGTCCTTTCAGAAATCACCACATTTTCTTACAGAGAGATTGTACAAGTTTGCATTCCCACCAGCAGTATAGAAGTGTTCCTTTTCCTCCACATCCTCGCCAGCATCTGTTGTTGTTTGTTTTATTAATGATGGCCATTCTTACTGGGGTTAGGTAGTATTTCAGTGTGGTTTTGATTTGCATTTCTCTGATGATAAGTGAGGCTGAGCACTTTTTCATGCGTCTGTTGGTTGCTCATATATCTTCTTTTGAGAAATGTCTATTCAAGTCTTTTGCCCACTTTTGAATGGGGCTGTTTGTTTTTTTCCGTTCAGTGCATTCATGGATAGGAAGAATCAACACTGTTAAAATGTCCATCCTACCAAAGGCAATCTACAGATCCAACACAATACCCATTAAATTACCAATATCATTCTTGAAAGATCTGGAAATGAAAATAGAGAAATTCATATGGAAACATAAACAACCATGAATAACCAAAACAATTCTTAGCAAAAGAAACAAAGCAGGAGGTATCACACTTCCAGGTTTCAAACTTTACTGTAGGGCTACAGCAATCAAAACAGGCTAGTATTGGTACAAGAACAAGCACATAGAACAGGATAGAGATTCTGGAAGCAAAGCCTCAATTCCTCAACCAACTCATCTTCGACAAAACTCCAGAAACAACTACTGGGGAGAGGAGAACCTATTCAGTACATTTTGGTGATGGGAAAACTGGCTGATCACATGCAGAAGATTGAAATAGGACCCTTACCTATCATCATACACAAAAATTACTCTAAATGGATCAAAGACTTAAACATAAAACCTCAAACTATAACAATCTTAGAAAATGCAGGAGACACCCAATGGAAATTGGAACTGGCAATCAATTCCTATTCAGAACCCTAAAGGCGAATACCTTAAGAAATAAGATAGACAAGTGAGACCTCATCAAACCAATAAGCTTCTACAAAGCAGAAGAAACCATTAAGAGAGCAAGGAGACAGCCCACAGAATGGGAAAACACATTTGCCAACTGTATATCTGACAAAGGCCTAACATCTAGGATCTACAAGGAATAATTTATTTGTATGGAGATTCCTTTTTGGCTAATTTTTAAAAATGCCTACAGATATTGACATTGTGTATCCCCTAAACACTGGTCAGATCCTTTTGGTCATCCTACAGTGAAATCCACTACTTAACAAGTCCTACTCTTATACACTTTGCTTGAAAACAGTTTTTAGTTCAACTCTTAAATAGAAATGAACAGATACACACTTTCAAATAGTACCATAAAGCACCTAATATGAAAAGCAGAGCTGAAAATCAACAATAAAGCTGAAAAAATGAATATAGAGTGCATAGACAAAGTAGGGTGCCCATGAGGTACACTACAAATAAAATAATATTTTTAAAGATAAAGCTACAAATAAGATAATATTTTTAAAGATATGAATATACTGCATCTATGATACAAGACAGAGTATAGTGTGTTACGTGTATTTTAAGCAAATAACCAGAAGATGAGTAAGATATCTTGGAAATAAAAAATATAATACAAGCAGAGACAGAACAATATAGAAAGTGTGAATAAATAAAAAGTGGGATAACAATAGAGGCAAGGGAGAGAAAGAGAGAATAAGAGAAGAGAGAAACAGAAATGTAATGAAAAAAAGATGAGGAGAAAGAGGGAGAAAACAACGGAATAGGGGAGAGAGAGAAGAAAGAGAGGGAGAGAGTATTAATGAATCTGTAAAACTAGGGGACAAAGGAGGAATCTTAAATGAGGTGGAGAAATAAAGGAAGACAGAAACAGGTGGGAGAGGAGGAACAGCAATTAAAGAGACAAGAAGAAGAGGTAAAATGATGATGAGAGAAAAAATGGATAAGGAAACAGAAAAAGAGAAGTAACAGGGAACAGAATAAAATGAGGGGAAAAAGAGGGGCAGAACAGATCAAAACAGTTGAGAAACAGAGAGAGATTGAAAGACAGGGTATCAAAAGAGCAAGGCACATAGTGCAGATGTCTCTTTGACATACTGATTTCAACCCTTTGGATATACACCCAGGAAGTGGAATTGCTGGGTCATTTGGTAGTTCTATTTTTAGTTTTTTGAAGAACCTCCATACCATTTTTCATAACGACTGTACTAGCTTATTCCAACAACAGTGTATAGTAGTCCCCTTTTCTTGCATTCTTACCAACACTTATTTTTCATCTTTTTGATGATAGCCATTGTAATGGGTGAGGTGATATCACATTGATTTGCATTTTCCTGGTGACTAGTGATGCTGAGCATTTTTAATGAAAACATTGTCCATTTGTATATCTTTCTTTGAGAAAAGTCTGTTTAGGTCTTTTGGCCATTTTAGAATTTGAATTATTTGTTTTCTTGCTATTGAGTTGTTTGAGATCTTTATGTATTTTAGATATTAACCCTGTATTAAATATATGGTTTGGAAATATTTTCTCCCAATTTATGTGTTGTTTCTTCATTCTGTTAATTGTTATCTTTGCTATGCAGAAGTTTCTTAGTTTGATGTAATCCTATTTATCTAATTTTGCTTTTGTTCCCTATGATGTTGAGATCATATCCAAATAATTGTTGCCCAGACCAATGTCACATTTCTCTATGTTTTCTTCGAGTAGTTCTTCTGTTTCAGATCTTATGCATCAATCTTTAATCAATTTTAGTTGATTTTTTATATGGTGTGAGATGAGGATCTAATTTCATTTTTCTATATGTAGGTATCCAGTTTCTCCAGTACAATTTGTTTTTTAAGAATTGTCATTTCGCCATTGTATGTTCTTGACACTTTTGTAGAAAACACAGCATTTTTCATAATAGCTGAGAGGTGGAAGCAAGCCAAGTGTCCATCAATGGATGGATGTAGTTGTCGGAGGCCCATTCCGACCGAGGGTGGGTTAGGACCACACCGGAGAATCTGGACGGAGAGAAGAGACCACTCGGAGGCAGTTCTTCTGGGAACAGTCTGATCAGGACTGAAGTCAAATTTTATTCGGACTCCTTCCAACTTATATACCATTTTCTATACCCTCCAGCAGTGTGATAATCACTTGCTGGGGGTGTACAATTTCCATGCATATCGCGCTTCACAAACTATACATCACAAGACCATCATGAGATTTGCAAGTTCCAAGCAAACAATTTGAATTCCATGATGCCTGTCGTGCTTCACAAAACCCACATTAAAGTCACAGGTGCACAATTTCAATACAGATTGTTCAAAGTGTTTTCCATAATGTTCAACAAATCATTCATATTATACTCTTTGTTCTAAACCCTGATTAATACAAAAACTTTCTAAGTTAACTCTAGGTTCAATCCAAGTTCATTGACTCCTAATATTTTTTAACGATTAATATTATCAACTTAACACGATACTATAATCTATAAGTTTACTTAAATGGCTTAGCTGTTAGTTATACTATTATCCTATTAAGATTTAACGTAATGCCTTATAACTCAGTTAAAACTTATTCTTAAACTACCAAACTTTACTATAATTCATATGAGTTTCATATGTCTAAACTTTAATTTTTATATGATCTAATGATTGACCTTTAATACTATGCTATATCCTATTAAGCTAATACCTCATCATTAATTCTTTTATAAATCTTATAGTAACTATTATATTTGAATAATGTAGCAAAAGGAAACAAAACGGCAAGCATAAATTTATGCAACTATGAGTGTATATGTATATATTTTATCCTAACAAATCTACTCTAAAAATCAAATAGTAGCTGTCACACTCTTGAACAAGGAAATGCATGGCTGCCATGATGGTGGCCATGGGCTGAAGCAGACAGAGTTTCGGTAATTAATGAAACAAAAGAAAATGTTCTGCCTGGCTAGGGACAGGGCGACAAAACTATTATGGTAATTTAGTTTCTAATCTTAGCCCTAGGGGAAACTGCTTTCGGGAACAAGAGCTGACTAACCAGTCTACCAGGAAATAGAAGTTAAAAAATATCTAGAAAGAAGTACAACTTAGAAAGACAGAGAAAAATAATTCTGCTATGCACTTTCTATCAGGCATATTGATATTTACTTATAAGTTTTACTGCCATGTATGTACACTGGTCACTAATCACACGCCAATATTATAGGTATAACTGATATCCTATGTCAGAGGCGATCTTCCAGATGGGCCTTTACAGGCCTCAGCCATGTAGCTATAGATGTTGGCTCCCAACATGTAGTAATAAAAACTTTGGTATGGTTTATGAGGAAATACTATTCAGCCTTCAAAAAGAAGGAAACTCTGTCATTTGCAATAGCATGGATGAACCTGAAAGATACTGTTAAGTGAAATAAGCCAGACGCAGAAAGACAACCACATAATCTCACTTATATGTGAAATCTAAAACACTCATAGAAGTAGAGAGTGGAATGATGGTTATCAGAGATTGGAAGAAAGAAGAGAAGGAGAAAATGAGGAGTTGTCATTTAAAGGGTAAACAGTTTCAAATAGACAGAAAAAGTAAGTTTTGAGATCTATTGCACAGAAGAGTGGCTATAAATCAGTGGTGAACTTGGTAGCTCCCTAACTACTTGCTAGAAATTGTATCTTTTTTTTTCTCCCAAGGCATATATTGGTAGAATAAATTATTCTATTTTTGTCTTCTTTTCCTTCACCCAATCTCATTTCATCAGGCTTTAATTTGCTGAAAACTTTTCCATATTTAGGAAATGGCAAGATGGACTTTGACATGTATTTGGTGATTTATTGACTTTACTTTTGTATCCATATGATTCCATGCAATAAGTACATGTGATCATATCCAGGTGGATTGGAAGTGTTACTGAAATACATGAGTTTGTCTGAGGTCCTCTTGCTCGCCACAAAGAAAGTCAATCATAACAATACAAAGATAAAGGCTACTTTTTGACGAAAAATACTAGCAATGAAATTGAACTTAGCCCCTAAGAGCAGCACTGCCAGGAAAGAAGGCCTTTTATTTGGGTAATATCAGCCAAGGAGAATTGGAAGTGTATCTCACACCTGTCTTTCCATCCCACTGAAGTCAGGGATTATGCAGTGAAGTAAGAATGTAGAAAACAGGAATTAGGGAGGAGTAAGGAAGAGGAGTTGGTAAATAGGAATTAGGGAGGAGTCTGGCATCTCATCTGAAAGTGGTGATTGGGTGAGTTTCAGTTCCTTAATATTATAGTCCTGTGGATTGTTTTCTTCAAAAAAAAACTGATTAAAAAAAGTAAGTTTCGAATGTTTTCTTTTGTGAAGTGTCTGTGAATGAAACATCATTGTACACCTAACCCTTAACTGTACCCCACAAAACCATAATAAAAAATACTTATTAATGAAAAAAAAAGTAAGTTTCAGCCGGGCTCGGTGGCTCAGCCTGTAATCCCGCACCTTTGGGAGGCTGAGGTGAGTGGATTGCCTGAGCCCGCGGGTTCGAGACCCGCCTGGGCAGCGAGACCTCATCTCTACAATAAATCAAAAAATCAGCCGGGCATGGTAGCACGCGCCTGGCTACTCAGAAGGCTGAGGCGGAAGGATCGCCGGAGCCCAGCAAGTCTAGGCTGCGGTGGCCGGAAGCGGCCACTGCACTCCAGTCTGGGCGACAGAGTGAGACTCCAACTGAAGAAAAACAAACAAACAAAAAAACAACAACAATAACAAAAAAAGTAAGTTTCAAACTTAAGACAAGGAGGGTCGACTTCTATGTTTAAAAAAGAAAGTAACCATTAATTCTATGGGGAAGATGGGCCGGTTTCAGTCCCCGCTCCTTTCTGTGTATCAGTTCCTCAATCATGGGAAATCTGACCATCAATCTCTCTGACTGCTTCATGCCGAAGAGGGGAGTTGTTGAGTAATGATGAGGAATAAAAATGTCATACCTGTAATTGCAAGTTCTTATGTGTACCTGGTTGGCATCTGGCATGTTGGATCATCATGCTCTGGCAACTTTTACTTTTTAGAACAACATATTAAGCCACCTTGACTAAGACTATTAATAATATAGATGATCCAAATTTAAAAATACCAAAGGACATGGAGTGGATCCCTTGGGGTGTCCAAGAAAACAATCCTGAAAAGCACATGTTCCCTTTATAATTTCCAGAAACCAAAAGGCAAAAATGAATGTTAATTTGCCTGTCATAATTCCTGTCCCCCATGGTTTCCATACAAAGCATATCAGCTGTTTTACCTGGGGTGCTCCACTAGACATTACAGATGGGGTCAGATAGTTCTCCTCAATAGAAGACCTTACAGTGGCTTTTATCCAGTCTGCCAAGCTGGCTCTTCTGGCAAAAATAACCTCCTGTGTGTCTGGATCACATATACCTATCTGCAACTATTCAATAGTGAACTGTGGGTCCTGCATCAACCCAAACATGCTCTTCCTCTCTGCAGCATTTAAAACTAAAAGTATTGCCCTCAATTAGTTACTCTCACAACTCATTTTAGTAAGGGCTCCTCAGGAAGTAGATGATACCACACTACAAAATGGGACCATTTTTTACATTTTACCCTCTGGTTTCAGGTTTTGCCCTTCCCCCACGTTGATAACCTTCTTGGAATCCACAGACCACAGAGGTACTATCTGGTGTGTTGACATAATTTTCTCCTTTGCAGTAGCCTTAGGGCTGGTGATCTGAACCCAGACAGACCCACATTTGAGCTTGGTCCAGCCTCAAGGCCTAACCCAGAACTCTCCTACTGTCATTTTAGGCTCTTTTAAATTGACTTTACTGAAACTTTTTCATAGGGAATTTTGGATTCAACTATTTATTTATTAGTTTGTTTGGTTTTTTAACTTATTTATTTATTTTTGAGTTGAAGTCTCACTCTGTCACCCAGGCTGGAGTACAGTGGCACACTCACTGCTACCCCAGTGCCAACCTGCTGGGTGCCAGCGATCCTTCCCCCTCAGCCTTCCAAGTAGCCAGAACTACAGGTAAGCGCTATCACACCCGGCTAATTTTTTTTATTTATTGTAGAGGCAAGGTCTCGCCAAGTTGCCTGTGCTGGTCTCGAAACTGCAGCTCAGGCAATCTACTCGCCTCAGCCTCCCAAAGTGCTGGGATTACAGGCTAATCCACCGAGCCCGGCCGGATTCAACTTTTTAAAAAGCCTCAAGACCAGAAGCCAAGTCAAGGATCCACCATTAGACTGTGCTTATAATACCTGTATTAATTCCTTTCTTTTTTGAGATCTCAAATATTTTGAGGTTCCTGGGTCTGTTTGAAAGTGGCATTCTTCGCTTCCCACAAGTCAAGAACCCTGTAAAAGAACTGCATCAACAAAGTATGAGGCCAGTCTCTCCAAAGGGCTTTTATCAGCTCTATAAAGTCAATCTCGATTTTTCAATGCACTCTACTCGTATCTAAAATATGTTATTCCAGTCAAAGCATTGATAAAATAACCAGTGTCTCCCATTGCATCTTGCTATAAAAGAAAACAGTTTCTTATTGAATTTATGCAAATAACCATATTGCCATAAATTAATAATTTCTACAATAGTCTCCCAATTCTGAAGAAATCAGATAAAGAGGAAGAAATATGCTTCAATTGTTAAAGGTGATAAATAGTTCAAAAGGACAAAAAGTTTTCTTGACTTCAAAAGCAAAACAAAAAGCATCCGAAATGTTTCAAACAAGCAATGTCATAAAAATTATTTTAGTAATCTATACTTCAGTCCATACAATTAACTCCTGTTCTATTCAGTATTGGACCAGCAATCCTCATGAACATATCAACTATCTAATGACAGTCTTAGATGTTATCTATCTAGTCTGATAGCACAATCTCCAAAGTCATCAGAAATCTTCACTCATAAGTCTTTTTCATGAACTACCTTAATGAAGTAGGTTTTTGATTGTAGCTGATTAAAAACTACTTTTGAGAATAATCAATGTAAGACAATAATTTCAGATGCTTAAGATAGTCACAGTTAGAGGCACAGTTGGCAAGGAAACTTGGTTATCCCTTTGACATACAACAATTTAACATAATAATAATAATTACTAATAGCATATACTAAGATATCAGAATTTAAGGAATCACACACAGTTTTGAAGCACATATTAACAGCACATTTATAAAAATATGACCCAGTGAGAATCTGCTGGGGGAAGGAGAGACACACCTTATAACAAGAGTACCTGCATAATGAACATTTGAATACCTAACTCTGAATTGTATCCCACATCTTTAGAATAAATAAATAAATAAATAAAAATATGTCCCAAAGAAAGTTTAACATGATTTCATATTTGAAAATGCTTCCTGTATAATTTTGACATACCAAGTAAACCTCATATGTCTCTTTTGGACTACAAGGTACCTAATATCATAAAAATAAAAAGTTTGCTGTGGTCAAAAACCTGAATTTAGAACTTGAGATTTTGCTTTTGGAAAGTTTGTCAAATATCAAATATAAAACACTTGAAGTCAAAAAATAGGATTAGAGATCACTATAAAATAGTCATTCATTTAGCCAGAATAATAATTCAAAAATTTTAAAAAAGCAAAACCTTTGCTTTCTCAGAGAGAGGACATTCAGTTTCCCAAAAACTAGACCTAATAAAGACAGCATGGCGCCAACTAAATCTGTCCGTCTTCTCCTCTTCCTTTTTTTCTCTAAATTTTATTCAACATGTAAACAAAAATATTTATTATCTCCCATAAACCTTCTATAACCTTTTACATTTTTCTGTTTTATACTTTTCTGTGCTCCAAGAAAGCCCTTTTATTCTGACATAGGGCCTAGGTACTCACCCTGCATCAGTGTGCTTTTGATTTTAAGGTTTAATTTGTAGAAAATCTCTGAACAAATTTGATTCCTCAATATCGGCCCTTTGAATCTCATGTGCCCACCTCTTCTGCAATAGTCTTTGGGCCTAGAATGATTTAATAATTTTAAATTTCTGGCACTATATCTCACATAAGCAGTTCATTTTGATCATTACTTTCTCCTGGGTCTGAAGATGAAACCTTGACTGGTGTGATTGATTTAGCAAGAGTCGGTGCCTTTTTCAAACCCAGGAATCAAAGCTGTATAACTTAACAGCACAAGGATTAGTTAATAGAATATTTATTAACGATATTGATTCTTTTGCTAAGGATTGTTTTGGCTATTCGTGGTTGTTTATGTTTCCATATAAATTTCTGCATTGTCATTTCCAGGTCGGAGAAGAATGATTTTGGTAACTTAATAGGTATTGCATTGAATCTATAGATTGCCTTTGGTAGGATGGACATCTTAACAATGTTGATTCTTCCTATCCATGAGCATGGAATGTTCTTCCATTTGTTTGTGCCTTCTTGGATTTCTTTGAGCAGTGTTTTGTAATTCTCATTGTAAAGGTCTTTCACTTCTCTGGTTAGGAAAATGCTGAGGTATTTCTTTTCTTTCTTTTTTTTTTTTTTTTTTGGTGGCTATTTTGAATGGTGTTGTGCCTTTTTTTGGGTCTCTGCCTGCTTGTTGTTGGTGTATAGGAACGCAACTGTCTTTTGCACATTTATTTTGTACCCTGAGACTTTGCCCAAGTCCTTTATCAGTGCAAGCAGGTTTTTGACAGATTCTCTTGGATTTTCAAGATATAGGATCCCAACTGTGTTGCCCATTGAAGCTGAACTGGATAAAAAAAATGTGGTACATATACACAATGGAATATAATGCAGCCATAAAGAAGGACAAATATATGAACTTTACAGCAAATTGGATGAATTTGGAGTTGATCATACTCAGTGATTTATCACAGAAACAAAGAACTGAGTTCCATATGTTCTCACTCATAAGGTGAACTTGAACAATTATAATGCTGTAAGAAAGTGATTAGCAGTAGCAGAAAACTGTCAGGGGAAGGGAGGGTGGGACTGGCAGTTGAAGGAAACTGCTAGGGGAGGGAAGGGCATACCTCATCAACAAGGGAAAATATTACTTATTTAGACTTTTTAGATAAACATTTCAGTATCTGGCTACAATAGAACCTATGGAAAAGAATATAAGAACTGAGAAAAATGTTAAAAAATAAAGTTACTATCTTAGGTCTTTTTGGGGGAGAAAATGCTTAAAGTAACAAGACAATGAAGTTGTACTTCTGAGATATCCTTTCTCATACAAAATCATTACCTTTTCCATATAACCTTCCTTACTAAAAATACATCTTTATATCCATAACTTTTTTTCACATCTCTCTCTTTTACTTACTAGTTCCTTTCTTCCTTGTATTACAAATAATCTTTCCAAGTTCATAATTTGAGATGACCTTTAGTTAACCTCTGAATTAGACAAACAAAATTGTTATTTTTTTCTTAACAAGAACATATCTTCTTTAGCACCTTTTATATAAAAAATTATATATTAACTAGAATTCTTATTCTTAGTAACCTTAAATTTTAGTGAGAAACCAAGGAAGCCAGAAAACTTGAACTGCCTACAAGAGATTAGCATTCTATAGGTGAGAACATTCCATAATTTAAAAAAATATGTTTCCTCATATCATAACCCGTTCTCAATTGGAACTGATCCAGATATCTAACAAGAATCTAAAATAATTTCAAGAGTTTAAATTATGCAAAATACTCACCTATAGCATTTATCTTGTTTATATTTCATTCACTTTTAGCAATTTTTCTAGATTATTTATGAGAAATGAGTTATTATCAAAGCTAGGCATTATTTCCTCATTAACAATTTTTATAACCTATGTACGTTATGATTTAATTAAGTAAGAAGTTTAAAGACATGTGTATTTTTACCAATAACTCAGAAGATTCCGTTGTTTTTCATTAGACTAGAAACATTAAATTAGTTTTATTTATCCAAAAAGATCACATTAAAAAATCATCTTATTTTTGGCTGAGTTTACAGACTTATAACATTTTGTGCCAAACTTTGGCACCTTAAAATATCTAGCAGAGATAAATATAAAATTCAGACAGAAACATAATGCTGATAATTCCAAAGACATTTCTATTTTTATTTTACCAATGATCTTTAAACTAGCTTGTTTATTAAAGATTTACTTAAGATACAAATGCTTGAACCTATCTATTTAATTTATGAGTATATTTCTATTTATAAGCCAATTTGGTACCCCATATACACAACATAAATGTACATATACCTAAACACGTCTCTGAGGCCAACAACACTACAGAAAACTAATCAGATCCGTCCCCACTTAGAACAGCAACTTAAAATACTGGATACACAGAACTCTATCCCACTTTATTACTCAACGGCAATTGTAAGACAGCACTTTAACTCAAAAACCCATGGAGAGTCCAGACTCCAACCTCCTTAGATTCCAAGAAACTAGTGGCCAATCAGTTCAACAAAAGAATATCATTTTCCTTTGTTCCATTGGCTCACAATTATACTTAGAACCTTTTTGAAGAATGTCCCCAAGTAGGTTGCATTCTGGGATTGGATTCTGATTTTCCATGACTATATTGACTCACACATAAACAAATAATTATTAAAATACAACCTAACTGCAGTGTGGACTGACAAGTCTCAAGAGTGTTCAAGCTGAAACAGTCAAGAAGCTTCCATCTCCCAGTCAGTTGGGGCTGCTCAAACTTCACATGGAAACTCTTGGAATTTCTCAAATTGAGAGAAGTCAAGGATAATGGATGGTGTAGTCTCAAATCTATCTTCCCATCCCACTGAAATCAGGGGTTTATATAGTGGGGTAGGAATATAAAAAATAGAGATTATGGAGGGATAAGAAAGAAAAGTGGGTTAAACAAGAATTAGGTAGGAGTCTGGCATCTCATTTTCTGGATGTGGTGATCAGGTGAGTATCAGTTCCTTGATATTATAGGCCTGTGGGTCAGTTTCCTGAGAAACTCAGATAAGACAAATATAAGTCTCAAGCTTAAATATCGAGAGGGACAATTTCTGTGTTTATTTTTTTAAAAAGTAACCATTAGTTCTATGGGAAAGTTGGACCAGTTTTAGAAGCACACATGCAGGATACAGTTCTGCTAGTATAACATATCTTAAACAAAATCCATAGTAAAGCCACCGGTATAACAGAATAGAACTGAAAACTGAATGAAATCTACCAACACTGAATTCTGAAGCTTGTTCAGCTTAGTAGACAAAAGTAAACATTTCTCCTAAGCCACACTCACTTTCTGCTAAAAAACTCATATCTTTGATTAATTACTAGGAACTTTTAGTTCTCCACATGAAATTTAATTATCTGTTCATTTGCAGGGTAGTATATGTGATCAAATTCATGTTTCCAGTTTTGTTCATATTCCAGTTTCTTGAAATTTCATTATTTGATTCTAGCAATTGTCTTTTACTTGACAACGAAACATCTCTAACTGAAAGTATAACTGAAGACAGAGTCTAACCATTCACAGAACTGATGTGTGGTTCTTATCATACGTATATACCACTGGTGTTAATTTGCCTACTATTTCCCTACATGAGCCCTTTATTCAAACTCATCATTATTCTAAGCATTTAAAAAAAATGTGATCATGTACCACATAAAACCATCTTGCCTACTACCAGGTATGCATGTCATGCTTTCAGAAAAACAAGAGAATCTGAAATGAGCATGTTGTTTGGAAATATAAAGGAAGAGGTTCAAAGCCAAGTATAAAGGATTCATTTTATAGTCATAGCCCTAAAGGATTTCTATCTGTAGCCACAATAGGGTGGTTTGCTGGTCCTTTGTCTTCACTTCCAAAAGCAAACTATGAGTGAAGAGAGACTTCACAGTCTCTCATGGTGACCAAGACATACCACATCTGTCACTAGAGCTGATCATTGTGATCTGGGGTATGACTGTGATGTTTCTTGGACTGAAGAGCAGTGAAAATTACACCGTTGCTAATGAGCAGTCAGGAAAACACCAAAAAAACCAAGTAACATATGTTTTCTCAGGCCTAAATCTCTGGAGAATCCTCCTAAGTTCATAATGTGGTAATTGTTCTGAACACTCCAATGTGCTGACAATATTGCATGATGTGGCTAGAGGAGTGTCATTTGCATATCTTAATAAGGTTCCTAGAAATCTCAAGTTGTGAATATCTTATTTAATTCATTCCAACATTAAAGTCTTTTCCTGGCATAATTCTTTTATCTAAAGTAGCATTGCTATATTTTCAGTTATTTTCTTTCTCTAACTTTGTTGCCCTGAGTCTACTACACTTTTATTTAGTGTTAATCATGTAAGAGAAATGATGGAAGTTAAAGTCCCTATACAAAATAAAAATCCCACACAGTTCTAAGCATCTCCTTTGAAACTCAGCCTATCTTGGGCTGCCTACCTAGTAATTAATCTGGTGCCCCATGCATTTTCCCCAGACCCTAATTTATCCATACATTAATCCCTGAATGCCTGAGTTAAGGGTCTCCCATCCGAGGTAGAACTTACATTTTGTTGGCTAATGCTGTAGCTTCTACACACTTTATTCTAGATAACTAACTTTAAAAGTTTGATTAGATAAATTTGAAAGAATCCCAAATACTGTCTTGTCATGCTCTTTCATCATGACTTGATAAATGCTTTATCTGTTCTGTCTTTAATAAAGAAGATAGACTATTTTTTTTTTCCAGCAATGATGGCTTGACATTATTTCCAAACTCTTATCTTCTCTGTTCTCTTTCCAAACACCCTAAGTCACCTAGTTACACACACTTCTTCTTTTGGAAAACTTAGTATCTTCATTTTATTCTTTCCTGAGGTGCATCATGCACACAATACTTTTTTATTTTACTTATTTTATTTTTACATCACACTTTAACACTCTTAATTGCTAATGCTCTGGCGAGTTCAAATTTTGTAGCTGTCGAAAATGGATTTGTTATCGTACAGGGCAAGGCTCTGTAGTAATGGGCTAAGATTTTCAGACTCTTTTTGAATTTCTTCCTACGGTGTTTGACGTCCCATTGGTTCAGTATTCACAATGCTTTGTCAATGTCTCAAATTAAATTTAAGAAATAACTTGTCACAATTCGCCATTTTATCTCCCTTTAATGCAACTGATGGCAGCATGACAATTTCTTCAAGGTAAACATGAAGAAACTCTAAGGAGATAATACTTGCCCTTAAGCGGGAGTAATTACCTGGTTTTTACCTACTGTAGACATCTGGGTGTGATAGGAATCATTCGACAGGTTGTTTTTAAAAATAGGTAATGATCCTTTAAAGGAAGAAACCCCATTTCATAACATGCAATTTTGTTAACCACTCTGTTTAGAAAACCGAGCTCCCTCTGGTTTCCCAGCGCCGGTAGCTCTGCTTGACGCATGAAGTTGGGCTGCCTGGGTCATGCCACTTTAGATTACTGGATCTCACAGGATGCTACAAGGCAGACACACCCCAGGGTGACTCATTGAGTGGGAAGTTTAAAAAGATGGTTTTCCTCAGCCATCAATTAGATAAACCACATTTTCCAGGAGAAAAACAGCATCTTGAAAAGTTCCTTACAAACAAAGTTTTCTTGCTCTTACTGCTTTGGGTTGTGTTTTCTTGTGAAGGGAAGTATGACTTTAACCTTAATTGCACTTACAAATTAGCAAGTAAAATAATGCCTGCTTTTCCTTCCTTCCTTCCTTGCTTCCTCTCTCTCTCTCTCTCTCTCTCTCTCTCTTTCTCCCCCTCTCTCTCCTCAGAAGAAGACGCTTTTATGATTTTAGCTCTGGTAAAATTAGAGTGTACTTCCTCTTTGCCTCTCACCTCAAAGCTGTGGTTTTGACCAACCATGTAGTGAATAAGTTATAGGTACGGCCTGAGTTATGTTTCTCTTACTTGAATACTTTTCTTTATATATATATGTTTTTGCCTTTTATTGGAACCTCATTGAAAATATACTTAGGAAAGACAATCGGCAGACTGCTTTTTCGAAAACAGCATTTGAATTTAAGATGTATGTCCAGAAGAACTAAACACTGAATAAAAATTTAAACATCCTCGCCTTATGTTTTTTGCATGTTTGGAAAGTACATAATAAGTTTCTTCTACTACATTGTAAGATTCTCAAGGACAAAAAAAGTGTTTGTGATCTATGCCTTCTGGTAGACTGTATACCTATTACACACTGAGTAAAACATCCAAAAGCATATTTTCATTATATAAAAGGATAAATAAGAAAACAACTGTATAATAAACTATTTTGTATAAAATCTCTCATTTTCCTGATTCACTCAAAACTTGAGACCATGGCAACATAGTTATTGACTGGAGTTTCAAACAGATATTCAAGACCAGAGACTACCTTGTGTGTATTCTTTTTCTTTTTTGAGTTGGAATCTTACTCTGTCACCCAGGCTGGAGTGCAGTGGCATATTCATGGTCACCACAGCCTCGACCTTCTGGGCTCAGGCAATCCTTCTGCCTCAGCCTTCCAAATAGTTGGAACAACAGGTGTGTGCTGCCATACCCGGTTAATTCTTTTTTTTTATTTGTTATAGAGATGAGGTCTCGCCAAGTTGCCCAGGTATGTATATTCTTAAAATAGACATCTCCTGGATCAGAGATGAATAGTTGATTATCAACCTTTTCTTCCCATATTTCTCTTATGAGAGAAAGTCACCCTCTGGTCTGTAAATATTGGAAATCAGGAACACTAAGACATCCATCCCTATGCTCACTGGTCTCTTAGAATGTTTTCTCCAGTGGAGGCAATTTACAACAGCCAAAAATAATATGTGCTCAATAAATTCAGATGAGCATAATGACAACGATGATAATGATGTAGCCAGGCCTATGGTGTGGTTACATGTGTGGCTGTATGTATGTAATATCTCATTTAGGTCTCTTAATAGTTAAGGACAGTACTATGTCCATTTTACAAATATGATAACAGACTCAGATGAGTAGTTACTCAAAGCCAAAAACTTAAGAATTTGTTGATCCTGACTTGAAGATGTGTATTCTTAAATATTAAATAATGCTGCTTCTACCAAATTGTATTTCCTCTCTGGTATCAGATATTCTGCCACTTGTTTCTACTTCAATTCCATTAACTATCTTTTTTAGAGTAAATTCACAGCAGACCAGTAGGAAAACAGATACCAAGAAGATGAAAGGAATTCTGTACTCTTTAATGGCAGTATTATGATTTCTTCGTCATTGCCAAAGACTTCACCACTGCCTCCTCTGGGGAATGGGGGAGAGGCAGGTGAAGGATTCTTGAGATGGATCTGAACAATACTTCTCAAATCTTTTCATATCATTACTGCTTCCTTGAATATTCTGGACCCATCCTTTATTTGGGGGGCTTAGAAATACACTGGGCTTATGGGTCGGTTGCTTACATAGGGTAATTTAGACAAGCTGACAGTCTTAGAACACAGCACAGCACTACCTGCTGGACAATGAATGAACCATGCAGACACCTGCAGTGGGTGCTCACCTGGAGGACAAGGATGGTCAAGGGCATCACTGACTTTGCTCATAAAAAGCTCTTTAGTGCTGCACAGTGTTGACTAAGCAAAGGCTGTGCAAACTCTCTCTTCTAAGTATACAAGGTTTCTCAGAGGGCTTCAGTCTACTTCCCTCCATCTTTTGTTTCCCAGCCAGGGTTTTCTACCCATTACTTGTTAAACTTTATGTTCTTTTAGGCAGTTTTAGGAGTATGTTTTTGAAGTCAACACGGAGCACTGTTTTCTCTGACTCTTTCATCACAATCCTAAGATTCCTCTAGGTAATACATAGATTGGGAGAAGCTCATGAACAGTAAAAGCAGAAAAAAAATTACATTAATACTTTTCACAATATTATATTACACTTAAGACTACAGAGAATCTTACATAGCTTTTTTTCCTACTGCATTTGAAAGATTTTGAATAACATCATGTTAGCATCATGTGCTCAAAAATTTCTAGGTACACATAAATTCTTTTCTAGTCTTTGTGTCAGCAACCATATTGAGCTAAGACATGAACTAAAAGCGAACAGGCAGATAAACAAAGTAACTAAGAGACTCTAGCAATAAATGGCAGCATTATTGAGTCCTTGGCCCTAGAACAGGTTAGCTAGGCCCAGCACTTAATGTTTACCACAAGGAAATGTGGGACCTCGATGAGTGACTTAGAGTCTTGAATATTTAAGACTACTAACTTTTCTTACCAGGTAGTTTATAATTAATTTTTCTTTCTAGAGTGTTGTCAATTTGGGTTTAGTCTACTTTGATTGCCTGTACAGTAAGTTATAATTTCTTTGCAGGATAGACTTTTAAGATATCCTGAAAAGCAACAAAAGAAAGAATGAAACAACTGTATATTTTCTCCTGGAAAGCTTCCTGAGGCTTCCTTTTACAGAACCTCACACCTGCCCACCTTACCATACCAAGTCTCAGCTTCATCTAGTTTATGCTTGTGGAGAGACTTACAAACTAGACAACTTGGTCCATGTTGTTAAAGTTACCTGTCCATCTCAACTTTGAGGTGATGTTCTCCTCTCTACTTAGTATCCCTTCTTAGTCAACCTACTTGCTTGTTATCCCTGCCAATTTTTTCTTGGTTTCAAAAAATATAGTCCATAGTACAACTTCTCCATGTCTATGAAAATTGATACAAGTAACATATATTGAATACTTGCTATATTCTAGTAGCATCATCACAAAAATGCCTGAGGTAGAAACTATTATTTTCCAAATTTCACAATTTTGGAAGCTGAGAAGAACTATGTCAGTTTCTCAATGTCTAAATGGTGCTGGACATGTCAGAGCCGGCATACTAATAACCATTGTAGCCCCTTCTCAGAACCCAAGCTCTAAAGCACCTGTAAGCTACAAGTAACTTTATTCTCTGATAAAAACAGACATATCTCCTCCAAAGCCTATATTTGTGATTTTTATCCATATTTTGGTGCTTACATTTGTTATTGGAATGTTGTTTTCTAAAATTCTTTGTATTGTCTCCTCTATCACAAAGATCTAGTGTGACTTTATTCTTATTATTGAAAATGAAAACAACAATCTGATTAGAGAAAAGTTGAAGTTGCCAATGTTGAAATCAGGAAATGTTTTTCACACTAAACTCGTGTTATTTCTATATTGGTATTTGCTAATTATCTACTCTACTTATACTGTCCCAATATATTTGAACTTCAGTAGACCTTTTATAAGGTATCTTGAAAAAGTCCTTCTTATAGAGATTGTCATTGTGGCCAAGGATAGCTGGAGATGAATAAGGGAAAGTACTATTAATAGGTTTGATTCAGTTTAGTGAGAAGCTTCTAGGGATGTTTGACAGATATAAAAACCTGAATAAAGTCAATAAGAATATGTTCATTTAATTCAAGCAATGTGTAACTGGAATAGACAGTGACAGATGTCCACAAAACAGACAATATCAAGGTAGAGCTGAGAAGACTTCAAATGTAACTGATTATTAACAAGCATAAATGTTCACCAAGCAGAGCTACATATAAGATCCTACACTAAATGTAAGTTACTAGCTCCTACATATAAAATGTAGGATGTGGCTTAATAGCACCATATGAAAAAAAAACAAAAAACAAAAAATCATCAACACAATGTCAACAAACTTTCTTTGAATCAACATTGAAGTGACTACACAAATTCAGTACAATATTAGAATGATAGAATTGTCTATTAGGGGTTACAGCTTCATGTTTTCTGTAGCTGTAGGTGTCAGAAGCTAAAATTTCCTTTAGTGTCCTCGTTTGTGTTTCCCTAGAGATTTCATAAATAGGATCTGAGTCTTGTAGTTCTTTTAGTTATAATCCACCATTAATATTCAGCAATCCTATTGATGTGGTGGTAAAGTACAAAACAAGATAAACCATTCTGTAAATTTATAATTCGTTCCCAGTTGTATAGTGAGGCCATGCCCTCCACTGTGACTTTCACAAGTGCTTTTTAGATTGTCCTTGTCATTAGTTGAGATGGGAAGGCTAGAGGAGGCTAGAGTTGTGTATTTTCCTGCTGCCAGACCGATTAAGCTCTGACAAAATAATTTCATTTGAGGGCAGGCCTTTGTTAAGGAGAGTTATGGGAATATTTTAAATTATTATTGTTTTCCTCCCTGTGTCAGAAGTACTAGGGATTTTTCTTCAATCTTCACCATAAGAAGCTGGTGGTGCTCATGGTGGTAAAACTTACAAAAATATGAGGGTTGTCTAAGACTAGGCCTTCAGAGATTTTAACTCTCAAGTTTATCCACACTGACCATCTAGTAATTTGTAAATTATAGTTTAAATGTTCTACCAGCACTGGCTCCAGACTCTGGATTCTTCACCTGGGCTTCAACTCCTGTAAGCTGTGATTCTCAGTATCTGCCTCTCTCTCCACTTTTTGCAGCAGCAGTGTGCCCTGTGCCCTCAATTCTCAAATGGATCTAAGAAGAGTTGTTGATTTTCAGTTTGTTCTGTTTTTATTTTGTTGTGAGAAGAGAAGTGATGACCTCCAAGCTCCTTACATTTCAGACTGGAAACTAAAGTCAGAATGATAGATGTGTGTCTAAATCTAGTGAGGTGACAGTAGACCTTATATAATCTCATCACATCTAAGGAATGGAGTTAATTTATAGTTACCTTACTTGAAATAACAAATTCAGAGAAAGGTGAAGAGAAAATTAAACTATACCCAGGTAAAAATGATTATAAAATCTGAAAAGTGGTCCCAATCAGCATTGCTGCCACATCAGTTTTGCCAAAAAGGAAATTCATCTTCTATCTTAATGTCACTGCTTTACAAATCTAGATTTATAAAGCATGTAAGTAACACTGCAATTTATTCTTTTGTTACTTGACTATAAGTTTCAAAGTAACGTCTAATGTGATACCAGGAATTCTGCCATAAAAACAAAAATATTCAGTACTCACCAGCTACTGTTCATAGAAATCCAGTAAGTATATTATTTCTCATAGAATGATTCTGGTATAATCTGGTAAAATAAAGGATCATGATTCACCTGCCAATTTTTTAGTGTCTCAGAAAATACCAAGAAATACATATTTTTCTTAAGTGAAGATGATTCAAAGTCAATAAAAATTTCCCACAAAGAAAACATCAGGCCCAGACAACAGACATTGCAGAGTAGTTCTACCACACATTCAAGAACAAAAATAATTTCAGCTTTTTCACAAAACTCTTCCAGAGGATAGAGAAAGAGGAAACATGGTCACCTCATTTTATGAGTCTAGCATTTTGATGCTCAAACATGACTACATCAGTCAAATAAATGAAAATTTATCTCAGGAAGGCAATATTAGTTTAATAATAGAAAATCAATGAGTGTAATATCAAAATAAAATTAGAATCCAGTTTAAAGAGAGTTTATTCAAGCATAGAGGTTAAGGATGGCCACCAGGGAACATAGTAGGTACAAGTTGTCCTGAATACACACTTTGCTTAGCAGCAGCTATAAGTGAGCTTTAAACGAAAATAGAAAAGGTGTTTTCTCAATTATTTACCAAGAATTTATATTAAAATAACATAAGCTATTGATTGGCTATACCTTGCTCTATGTATCACAAATTTCAGGAATATGAAGATAATGTGGGAGGCAGCTCAGGTAGTCAGGAACAAGTGTCTTTAAACAATTGCCCAGGCATAGGTGATGGCATAACTGAAATCTATACTCTTATTTCTCTGGACCTGTTACATTTTGCACACCTCACATAGTTCAGACAGCTGTGAGCTATTTTTTTTTTCTCAATAATTTATGATGTTACTAAAAAAGATGTTTTTCTGCATCTATTAAGATATTAGTAGATAATATTATCAATTATAGATAATAATAAATGCATAAAATTTTAAAAATTAAATATACATATATAATTTTAAGTTTTAGCCCATTAGGGATAGCAGGAAACTATTAATTTTACAAAAGGCAAATAAAAACAAATACAAAATTTAGAACAAGCATCAAACCGGAAAAAGATAAGGATGCTTGCTATTGTTACTTATAGTCAAACATCAACTATAGGATATAACTAATTAATGAAACATGAAAAAAAAAAGCAACAAGAAGGAAAAGAAGAAGCAAGAGTCTTATTTTTGCAAATGAGATAATTTCATATGTAGGAAGTCTAAAAGAAGTTATAGAAAAAATAAATTTTATAAGAAAGTTTGACAAATTTCTTGATATGAAAATCAACATATAAAAATAAATTGCATTTCTATATTAGGAACAACCAGTTATAAAACACTATAAACAAGAGATATTTTCAATGGCAAGTAAAAATATAAAAATACCTGGGAATAATTCTGTCAAAAGACATGCAAACCCTTAATAGAGCAAATTATGAAATTTTAATGAAAACCATTAAAAGACCTAAACAAATGGAAAGTAATACACTGTTCCTGAAAAACTCAATCTTTAAAAACATATTAATTATACAGATTCAATGAACTTCCCACAGAAACACAAAAAGGGTTTTAGAGCGCACTAGGTTACAGGGCCTAGTAAATATCTATAGGAGGAGGTGGTGGAAGACACAGAAGTGCATCTGAAGGTGCTGCATCAAGTGAGTCAGATCATAATTTAGATAAGGGAGAGGTTTTTTTTAATTTTTATTTTTCAATTTGGAAACACATTTCTACATTATGTGATTTCATCTTTGAGCAAGGACCCCAGAAGACAATGTTAACACACTGCTAGGGTAGCTCTTGGATGCCTGGAAAAACCAATAGCAACCATCAAGGAAAGTAGAAATGCCAGAATTACCATGGCAGGCAGTGAAGAAAGGGATCAAAACGTTTAGAGAAGTGAGTATTCGAAAACGGATATACTATATAAAGCCAAAAAAAGCCTCTCAGCTATAACCTATATTTTACAAGGCCTCAAGGATACTATATCTATTAAAACAATAAAGAATGTGCTCACAGAACAGGCACCGGCATCACTATGAAACTCTCCTCTCTAAGCTTGGAATTGTCATTACGGAACTAGGCTCACTGATAACAATGGGGATGATTCTAAAAAAATGGAGGCCAGGAGGTACAGTTCAATCATCAGAATCAAGGTGGGCACAGATATCACAATATAGCGGGTTAATATAGCAACTAAGAGCCACTATGGAGGTATTTACTAGAATATAGTCTCCCAAGGGGCCCAAGACATAGACCTTTTTCCTGACCCAAACTCACTGGGCTTAAACAGAGGCTGGGTAACTAGGAGTAAGGATCCTACAACAACACAGAACTTAGTAGTAATTTCCCTAGTACTTCCTCATAAGATGTAAAACCATTTATCAGTAGGGAAAGGGAGAAACCCAATTGTATTGAGGACTGTTCGACACAGGGACCAAGTTGATATTGACCTGAAGAGACCTAAAGTGGCAAATGATCACCCTATTAGGATGAGGACATGTCGAAGTCAAGTAATAAAATGAGTCCTGGCCCAAATTCAGCTCACAGGAGGTCCACTGAGTCCATGGATCCAATCAGAGGTAATTTCTCCCAGCCCTGAATTTGAAATCGGAATGGCATAGTTGGTAGTTGGCATAACTTTGACATTTATTTACTGATCTGTAAGGTAACACCTATCACAGCAGGTAAGAATGAAAGAACCTTTAAATAGCTAAATAAACAGAATTCTGTGGACAATGGATTTCAGTCAGACAGTGCCATTAGCCATGTCAATGCTAGCACAAAATAGTTATGCTGACAGAAATGGAGGCTATGCTTGAGTCTAACATCAAGTGCTTCCACTCACTCAGGCTGATCTAGCTACTGCCGCTACCAGAACCTTCCAGCAACAGAAAGCCATAGCATTTCACTCAAAGAAAGCAACCAGTCACTTGGTGGCAAGTTGATTATATTGCCCAACTGTGGAGGATTGAATTGGGTTCCCAGAAAGTTATTTTAAAATCCTGACAATTGGCATCTGTGAATGTAACCTTGTTTGGAATTAGGGTTTTTGCAGATATAATTAATATGTATTCTAAAATGAGGTCATATTGGAGTAGAATGTGCCCTTAATCAGACTGGTATCCTTATAAGAAGAGGAGAAAAGACATGGAGACAGACACACACAGAAAGGAGAACACCATGTGAAGACACAGACACGTGGGGGGAAGATAGCCATGTGATGACAGAAGCAGAGATTAAAGATGCAACCGTAAACTAAGGAGCTAAAAGAATTGCTGACAACCACTAGAAGTTAGGAGAAACAGCATGACTCTGCCAACAAATTGATTCTAGAGTTCTGGTCTGCAGAATTGTAAAAGAATAATTTTGTTTTAAGCCATCTGGTTTGTGGTAGCTTGTTACTGAAGCCCTAGAAAACTAATACACATCTGCTTTCACCCTTGATAGGAGCAGCAATTTATCCTCTGTAGAATTGAAACATATTATGGTCATGAGTTTCCTGCCTGCAGGAGCTTGTCTAGAATAACTGAAGTCTTACACAATGATTTACCAACATAGAACACGATACTACCCAACATTGTCTTTGACCAATAACTATAGATGGTACAATAGTACACATATGTCCATGGATCTATGGGTTGTAACACAAAATACAATAATAGAACAATTGAATGGCCTTTTGAAGGTATAGCTGAGTCATTCACTCAAATATGATATCCTAAAAACATGAGGTGCCATCCTTCAAGAAATTACTACTGAGTTCTGTGGTGGTGTAGGATCCTTACTCCTAGTTACT
The DNA here is from genome assembly GCF_000164805.1 of Carlito syrichta. Taxonomy (NCBI): domain Eukaryota; kingdom Metazoa; phylum Chordata; class Mammalia; order Primates; family Tarsiidae; genus Carlito; species Carlito syrichta. The sequence goes on along the minus strand of NW_007043490.1, from coordinate 33,970 downwards.
CAACGTCTGTTTAATATGACTCCTGACAGCCAGAAGGAGAATGCTTACATTAGGAAAACAGAACTTGATTGAAATTTAAGCTATGGCTACTGCCCAGTCTCTAACAGACCCCTTGTGTCAAGAGACCAGCAGACAAGGAAAGGGGATAATCTACTCTGATCGTCATCAGGAAGAGGGGAAGAGAGAGCTACAGTTATAGTGCTGGCAAGGAAGAGTAAGTTTGGCATCTAAGTGATCTGCTGAATCATGACTTGCCACTTCCTTATCACTTTTGAAAGTAAAGAGACAAGTTCAGGAGCTATGTCCTGAAAAAAGCGTGATAATTTGTGTCAGACTCTCCAGTCTGAGTCATGCCTTCTATAAGTCACGTAAACCAGCAGAGATCCTAGTGGAAGGAGACTAGATATGGTAGTGGAGAATAGGAATTGTGAGTTACATTCTTGAGTAACTTGAATCACTAGTTATTTGCATAACTAGGTGGGATCTGTAGGTTAAATCCATCAGTCTTCCTTTTGTAAATTTCTCCAGAAAGGAAAACAACCAGAATCCTGAAGGAGCTATAACTGTAGCGGATTCTGAAGTGCAGCACTACTATGGACTGAATGCTTATGACTTCCCTCCCCAAACTCACATGTTGAAATCTTAATACCCGACTTGATAGTATTAGGAGGTGGGGCCTTTGAGAGGTAGAGCCTTCATGAATGGGATTGATTCCCTTATAAAAAGACAAAGAAGAGTATGCTTCCTCTTTCTGTACTCTGCTGTGTGAGGATACAATGAGAACATAGTCATCTGCAAACCAGGAAGCATGCCCTCACGAGACACCAGATCTGCCAGCAGTTTATTCTTGAACTTCCTAGCCTCCAGAACTGTGAGAAATGAATTTCTGTGGCTTATGGTATTTTTGTTATAGCAGTCTGAACTGACTAAGATGTCTACCAAGGCACTCATTCTCCAATCTGTCTGCAGTGTTGACTGCTGAGGGTTCATAATTGACCCTTTCTGTAGGAATTCCTTTTGGCTGACAGGAGCTTACTTGCTCAATGTAATGTTTCCTTTGCATAAGCTGCTCACATACAATGATTAGTAAAAATGGGAGTTAAAACACCTGGCTCCCTTTATTTAATTTCAGACTTCCCTGAAGAGCCTTCCCAGCCACAGGACTCCTCATGGTATCCACTGACGTATCTGATGCACAATTCAATTTCTTTTCCTTCTCTTGCTTATCTCACTCCTACTATGGTGTTAATTGCAAGGACATAAACTTCTGCCCATGGATCCCCATCCCAAAGTTCATCTTCTGAGGAAACTAAGTCAAGACCAGTGCTTACTATAGAAATTGATCTTAAAATTTATATGAAAGTGCAAAATCCAGGAACAATCAAGAAACTCCTGAAGACGAACAAAGTTAGAAAGTGAATACTGGTATTGGGTGGGCCTGATCTATCAGATATCAAGACTTATAATAAAGCTATAGAAAATAAGAGGATATTGTTTTGCTACTCAAAAAGATACATAACTAATTGAAAATAATAGAGAACTGGACATATTCCCAGACATACATGGGAACTTAATTCACAAGAATATGTCTCCAAGATTATTGATGGAAAGATGGATTCTTTAGTAACTGTGTCATGCGACTTCACTGCCTGTACATAGGATAATATTTCTATGGCATCAGAATGGGGAAAGATCTCCTAAACAAGGCACAACAAAGTATAAACCATAAAGAAAAAGATGAAGAAGTTTGACTGTTAAAATGAAGAACTTCTTGTCATCAAAAGTCACCATAAACAAAATAAACAAATAATTTACAAACTAGAAAAATATATATGTGGTTCACACAAACTCAAAGGATTGGTATCCAGAATACATATAGAAACCCTATCGACCATTAAGAAAAATGAAAACATCCATTTTTGGAATAAAAGATATGAGCAAGCATCTTTTGTAACATGAATATAAATCTTTTTAAAACAATCTGTAATAAAATGAAAAGTGTCTCCAAATTTATATTGCCTAGATACATGCATGTTTAGGAAGAAAAAGTGCTTATTGCTTTTCTGATTCTGAATGTAGGCCATCACTCAAGCATTTTGCTCATCTAGGGTCTCTTTTTAAATAATTTCCAGTGATTTCAATTCTCATTAAAATCTCCTCTTTAAAAACATTCAGCATATTATTTGACTAGTAAGCAAAAGTTGGTTTCATCACAACAATATTTTAAAACACAATTCCTAAAAAAATTGTTTTCCACTGTGTTTGAAAAGCAAGAAATATATGTATTCATACCTGTATATAATATATGCACACATGGATACACATGTAATAGCTGTGAGCATATATTTTATATGTTTTCATATTATCAGTACAAGAATTTACTTTTGAAAAATCAGCCCACAGAGAATTTCTGACTCAGTAGATTTAAAGTGTGGTACAAACTACCCAAGAAATATCAACCAAGATGGAGTATTTGACTATACTCCTCTTGCTTCCCGTTAGTCCTGAAAGGTCAGAATATCTTACACATACCCTGCCTCCCCTCTCACACTCAATCCTTGGTAGCTGTCTTTTCTATAGAGTACCAATTCTCTATCTCAGTTCTTTTCTGCAGTCCTCTAGGAAGCCCCTATCACTGCTTGAGATTTGACAAAACAAATGAAATTCACTGGCCATCTCTACAAAAGACCAAACACCATGATACAATAGACATCTGTTCAATGTGCCTTTCAGGAACATCCTATTCCTACAAATAACAGAGGCAAAGTGTTGTCTCTTCTCCATGGGCACCACTATTTGCAATCTTAAGTACCAAACTCTGGAATCAGAAGTACTTTGAATGACACACTGGCATGAACTACTAATGTTATAAGAGTTTTTTTTAAAGACCAGTCTTATTTTAATCTTAGTCACTTCAGTCACTGTAACCAAAATTATGTAAACTTTCTAAATAGACTAAATATTCTAAAAATACAGTAAAACACCAACCTCCGCGCCAACCAAGTCACAATATGGTGTCTGACCTAAACCCACAAAATGAAAATATGATGGGAGAGTCATTTATCAAACTGCAGTGACCATAAAATGCTTCTATCACTGTGTCAAAAGTGAAGGCAGCCAAATGGCTATTATTCAAAGGGATCACGTTATCTTTGGAAAAGCATTTCATCCATGCATTCCTATAAATGTTTATCATATTAGCTTACATTTTATGTTCAATGATATATTAATGTACTTTTAAAAATTTCTCCATGTTTTAGAAAATGATGAAACTAGTTTCAACTTTGTAACTGTGTATTCAGAATCTCCCTTGAAGAAATATGAGTGAGGGCCACAAAAAAATAATTTGTTTCCATGTATTTGTTACCTCTTACAGCACAGCTTTGAGTATTTTTAATCCTAAATAAACTTCTTTGACCACTAGGAAGAATTGTGAAGACAAGGTCAATGAGCATTGTGTTACAGGCACAGATATCTGCTCCCTACTTGCAAATGTAGTATCCATAAAGCCTTTTTCTTTAAGCATTTCATGTGGCATTTATGAACTCAAGAACATACTCACTCAGCTGCCAACTTCTGGCCACTTTCTCCTCCTCTAGTTTTGGCGAACAAATGTCCCACTACTAATGCCTTTAAATTATGAAAGTCTACCTGGTAAAGTAGAGAAATGTGTTTTCTCTTTCCTGCCATTTGCATTTGGCAAAGTAGCAAAGCCGAGCTGCTGCCTTATACCTACTACACTGCCTGCATTTACTTTAAAATATTTCAGTGTGAGCAATATGATGTGTGTATAAGTTATCTTCAACCTACAGTCTATAGTAATTTGTTAAAATCTGATGTCCTAATCCTAAATATACACTTTGCGATAGGTAAATTAGCCCTTAAAAGACCCTTTAATGTGATGACTCTCCAGAAGTAAATATACAAAGTACTTTAACTTGCAAGGTCTAAATCTCCACCATGGTTTTTGGTGATTAGAAATAAGTTTTCACTGGTGAAATGAGTGGTGATCAAGAAATGTAGTTGGTATGGAAATTTAGTGGGGCACCTGCACCCTTTCATAAACAGGATATAAGAATTTGGTGAGCCTAATATCCTAATATTTTTGCAGTAAATAAAGCTTTAAGACTAGAACTTCATATCTCATTACAACTCCACCTTTTCTCACTATCAGGTAATGGAGGATTTTGTCATCTTTTCTAACTGAAAAACAACTGATTTTGCCGCCATTTTCTTTTTTTTCATTTCTCTTGTAATAAACCTTTAAAGCAAAGCATGACAGAGAAGGAAGTAGGGATTCAAGCAGATTAGAGGAACAGCTAGATTGTTTTGGAGACTAGTTGTTTTGGTGCTAATAAGTACATACATGAAAAATTCAGAAGGAGACTCACTTTCAAGGTAACAGATTTCTGCGAAGTTTGGAGGGAGAAGTCATTGTTCTCTCCCACCTCTGGTTGCTGAAAGTTGCTCATATTTAACAAAATATCCAGTAATTATCTCTTACTACATTAAAAAGTTAACTCAGGATGAGCTGAAGACCTAAATGCTAGACCTGAAATCATAAAAATTATAGGAGAAAACCTAGGAAAAACTCTTGTGGGCATTGGCTCAGGCAAAGAATTTATGGCTAAGATCCCAAAAGAAAGTACAACAAAAACAAAAATAAATAAGTGGAACTTAATCTAAAAAGTTTCTTCACAGCAAAAGAAATAATCAACAACCTACAGAATGGGAGAAAGTATTTGCAAACAATGCATCCAACAAAGGACTAATGTCCAGAATCGACAAAGAACTCAAACAAATCAGCAAGAAAAAAACAAATGATGCCGTTAAAAAGCAGGCAAATGACATGAACAGATACCACTCAAAAGAAAATACACAAATGACTCTATGTCAGTTCTTTTCCACAGAGTCCTCTAGGAAACCACTATCACTGTTTGAGATTTGACAAAACAAATGTAATTCACTTGCCATCTCTACACTAGACCAAGCATCATGATAAAATGGACGTCTGTTTACTATGCCTTTCAGGAACATGCTATTCCTACAAATAACAGGCAAAGTGTTGTCTCTTCTATTTGCAATGTTAAGCACCAAACTCTGGAATCAGAAGTTTCCAGAGTTCTTAACAAAGATATACAAATAGCTAACAAACATGCTTACATAAACAACATTATTCATAAGGGAAATGTGAATTAAAATCACAATGAGATACCACTTCATGCCCATTCTCTTATAATGAGAGAGTGGCCATTATTTTAAAAATTAAAAAAAAAAAAAAATAGATGGTAGCATCGGTGCAGTGAAAAGGGAATACTTATTCAATGTTGGTGGGAATGTTAATTATTACAAAATCAGTATGGAGAGTTCTCAAAGAACTAAAAGTAGCTTTGCTATTCCATCCAGCAGTCCCACTATTTGAGGATTGTTATCTGCCATGTTTATAGCACCAAAATTCAAAATTGCAGAGATGTGGAATTAACCTAAATGCCCATCAAATGAACAGTGGATAATTAAAATGTGGTATCTATACCATGGGATGCTATTCAACTATAAAAAGAATGAAGTAATGACTTTTTGTGCAACTTGGATGGAATTGGAGATTGTTATTCTAAGTGAAGTAACACAGGAACAAAAAACCAAATACTACATGTTCTTACTTATAAGTAGGAGGTAAGTCAAGGGTCTGAAAGGTATATAGAAAGGTGTAATGGACACTGGAGACTAAGAAAGGATATGATGGGCAGGAGAGAGGAAAAAAAATCACCTGTTGAGTACAATGTTCACTAATTCTGTGATGGGTATATTTAAAGTCCAGTCTTCTTCAGCACTATATAAAGCAGTCATGTAACCAAAAACCACCTGAACCCCTGAAGCTATTGAAATAAATAAAATAAGTAGAAAAACACCGCAGTAATTTTTATAGCAATTCTCAGCAACTACAAAGTGAGTAATAATGTCTACTGATGGCATGAATGTGGTGAGAAAAGCAATAATATAAATAATCACAGTCTTTTTGAAAAGACTTTTAAAATTATAAAATTTGCATACACTTCAACTCAACAGTGTAACTTCTGGAATTCTAGCCCAGAGGCATAAGAGTACCAGAATATGTAAAAAGAAATATGTAAAAAAGAAAAGAAAAGTATTGCAACATTGGTTAAAGTGCCAAAAGATAGATTGTAAGATGACTGCTGACCAAATGGAAAATAATTAAATAAATTATGCATAGAATGCTGTGAAATATTAGTAACTATTATAAAAGATAATCAAACTACATGAGCTAACTTGGTACTTGAGTTATTTCAAAATGTGTTGATGAAGAAAATGGCCTATAGGGAAAAATATTTGATATTCTGTTTTTGTAAAGTGAGCAATGACAAAAAACAGTGCGTGGTATCTACGTATGTATAGATGTCATATTACAAAAGGATACTTAGCATGGGGAGGAGAAAGGAGAATGAGTGAAAGGTGGGGTGGGTAAGTGAGGCAAGCAAAAAATAAAAGTTTTTATTTTGGGAGAAGACTATTATTAAAATACCCATAACATGATATAATTTAAATAAAATTATATGTGCATGTGTATACTTGCAGAATTATAAGGACAAGGTGAATCTCTACCTTCTGACTTAGATGGATGATCATGATGTATTAAACAGGCAAAAGCTCAGCAGTCACTGGGCACTGCTAAAGGAGGGAGGGAGTGAAGGGGTGTGCACATAACAACCCAAAGGTACCTGTTCTTTTACTAGAGGTAGTGAAGGCCAGTTGGAAGCCCAAAGTTCACCTGCATGCAGCCTACTTGTGTAGTTAATCCTTACTTGTATCCCACATCTCTATAATAAAATAAAAGAAAAATAAATGAGATAAGAAAGAATAAAAAAGAAAAAGAAATATCAAGTCATGGTTATCTTATGATTCTATTTTAGAATCAAAGGAATCAACCAACACCATCAGCAACATGCAGGTGTATCAATGGCCATATAAGATTGTATGATTGTGAAAAGATATACAATAAGACCTCCAGGGACTGACACTGGGGTAAGAGGGGTCATGGGATTTGGGATGCTGGGACAAATGACTGTTAGTTTTGCTCACTGCATTATGTTATTTCATTTATTACTTCCCAAATGTATTATTTTTGAAATTTTAAAAAACCAAATATATAAATTATAGTTTCTGAATTTTTGAAGTATTTTTAAATTAATTCTTGAAATAAAAAAAATTCCTAAGTATGCTTGAATGAATCTTTATTTAAATAAATATTTTAAGTCATTCGAATCTTCATTAAATTCACCAATATACTGATTCCTTACTGGAAATCTTTAAATTAGTGCTTTCTTTTGGCTAGAGAGTGCTTAACATTAATTCAGACATAGAACTGAAACTCTTAAACAATTACTTAACTAAAGCTATCAAATTACAATTATTACTGTGTTCACTGTAATTTTTGCATTCCAGTGACACATTATGATATAAGAGTAATGGAGTGATGTTTCTGGCTTTTAAGAGCTGACTCATAAGAGCTATCAAACTGCTACTATATGCCAGGAAGTATGCTGTCTTTTTTAGCTATAATATAAGGATATAAGGATACAGTGAAATTTACCCTTGTAAGTGTACCATGTTTCTATAGGTCTTCTAAGAAGCAGAAGCTGATGCCAATGTGGGAATAAACATACATTATATGAGAAAGTCTTTTGTTTTATTTTGTTTATTTTGTTTTAATTCCAGTCACTGTAATAGGGGTTTAGTTATTTCCCACTGATATTTTTTATGTAGATCCCTATAAACAACTCTAGATGGCAGGTGGAATCTGTAGAACAGATTTATTTTTACATACCTTCTCCAAAGCATATCAAAGGTGGTATGATCTTTAAAACAGTGCCTGTAACTACATATGGTATCTTGTTTCCAGGATTCTGGACCTTCCCTCACTGATGTTGGGTTATGTACATGGTTACTCAGAGTAAATAAGCAAGGCATGTATTTCCTGGTTATTTCCTCTGTTAGAGAAGCTGATCAATATCACAAAACCTTGAGTAACATTTCTATGCTTATTATGGGGTAGTGGAACTACAAAAAGTATAACAAAGGAGAAAATAGAGAAGAAAAGTAATCAAAACTATTTAGTTAAGCACATAAGTTTAAATTGCAATTCATGGAATTTCAGGGAAAAATTATTTAAAAAATAATACCAATTAAACTGGATGAGGATACTGTAAAAAGAGTTATGTTTATTAAAGTACATTTTCTCTGCTGTGCTTCATATGCAGTGATGACAGCACACATTTGTTTTTGTTTTTCAGGATTATAGGATAAAATGCAAAAGATCTAGAAAGTGTGACCAATATTTGATCTTCTATATTATTCAAATTTCTGTCAAATTAGTAGAATCAGTCTACTAAAAACTAGCATTATTAATCATGACCTGACTTCTAAAGAATTCATTTGATGGAAAGTGAGTTGGAAAGCAAGTTAAACAAAACCTTTGTGAAGTTTTCTTTGATGTTGCTTTTGGTCTTGTTTTTGGCTTGTGTTACAGTGCAGTTAGGGAAAATGTGAAGTGATAGAGAAATAAGATTGTGTGCTTTACAGATAAATAACTGAGTAACATGACCCCAGTGAGATTTAGGGTGGAAGGTGGAGGGTGGGTATGAACGAGGTGAACTGAAAACTAGTCCATTTTCAGTTTTTGTTTTTGCTTTTTTAATCTAGTGTTACACTTGCAGTTGTATGTATCCCTCTTGAAGATTATCAGTAGAATAGAAAAACAAACAGAAATCAGTTTTTTATTCAGGACCTCGTGTGTGTGTGTGTGTGTGTGTGTGTGTGTGTGTGTGTGTGTGTGTGTGTAAAATGGCAAGCTAAAAACTCCAATGAGCTTAGAAAAGACATGCCAGTTTTTATCTAACCATAGCATCAATGTTTATCTACCTCTCCCATAATTAAAATCAGATGTCTGACCACAAGCAACTAGTGAGCCTTTACTTACCTTAATAAGCTTGTAACCCAACAATCTGGCCACCTAAGTGCCACTGGCTCTGTGAATGAAATCAGCAGGGAGAAAGAAAAGAATATCAGGGTCAGAGTCCACTTTAGGCTTTTAAGCTGACTCCACAATTTATTTAAAAATTGCATAAACAGGTCAGGCGCAGTGGCTCACGCCTGCTATCTCAGCACTTCACTTGAGTCCAGGAATTCCAGACCAGCCTGGGCAACAGTGAGACCTCATCTCTAAAGAATATCAGAAAATTAGCCTGGTATGGTGGTGCTCACCTGTAGTACCAACTACTCAGGAGGCTGAGGTCAAAGGGTCACCTGAGCCCAGGAGGTCAAGATTGCAGTAAGCTTTGATGATGCCACCTGGGCGACAGAGTGAGACTCTAAAACAAAAATGAAAATGAAAATGAAAAAATCATCTAAACAAATTATATACTCAAATACTTTTCTTCCCACCTCAGGTCCATCAAATTACAAATCAGCTACTCACGCCAGTTGGTTGAATAACTCAACAGACCAAAAATGTGTAATCATTTGCCTAAAGTGCAAAAAATTTCTGAAATTCCACCTAGATGTTTTTATTCATGCCATGGAAAATTAATACTATTCAACACTTAATCATCAGCCAGTTTCTAGATACTTTGAAATGTCAAGTGAAATCTAAATTCTCTAAATTTTAGAGAGTTTAATTCAATTGCACTAAACAGCAAGGAAGGAAGAAATTATTCAGAGGTAACTTCTCAGGCTATTGCCAGGAAAATGTGAATTATGACTATTTCTAGTGGATTCAAATCAGAAGTTAATTTTATTTCTCCTTTTTTAAAATGCCAATTCTCTTCACAGAATTGCAAACTTATTGTATGCTAATAGCTAAGGTATGAAATTAACCTAAATGTTCATCAATGAATGAGCATGTTTAATCAATGAATAAGCAAATTATAGTATATATACATATATAGATACACATTGCAATATTATTCAACCTTAAAAAAATAAGGAAACTCTGGAGGATATTATGCCAAGTCAAAGAAAGCAGACACAGAAAGACAAATATTGTATGACTTCACCTATATGTAGAATCTGAAATGGTCAAACTTGGAGAAACAGAGAGAATGGTGATCGACAGGGGCTAGGAAGTACAGGAAATGTAGGACAAACTTTGAGTTATAAGATTAATAAGTTCTAGAAATCTAATAACAACATGGTAACTATAGTTAATAATAATGTATTATATTCATGAAATTGACTTAAAAAGTAGATATTAAATTCTCTCACCACGAAAAAATGCTAATTAGGTTGGGTGATGGATACATTAATTAGCTTGACTGTTAGAATCATTGCAGAAGATATGCTTATATCAAAACACTGTGTTATACTCCTTAAATATATACTCGTCTTTATTTGTATAACTTAACTTTTAAAAGATTTGAAAGGTTGCCACAAATAGTTAAAAATAAATCATTGGTAAAATACAAATGAATGCCTTCCAGGTAAGTGGTTCCATTCAATTGCCCATTTAGGAGATACTTTGACTTTCCAAACATAAGATTAATTCTTATCTCCCAAGTTTGGTCAGCTTTGATGTAGCAAGTATCGTATGCATTTCTCTACCTCCTTATTAGAATAGATGATTGATAGATGATAATGATGTTGTGAAGATAGGTAGATAGATAGGTAGGTAGATAGATAGATGATAGATAGATAGAGATAGATAGATAATAGATAGAAAATAGAAGTATTTGTTATAAATCATCATAAATAACAGAAGTTATTGCCTACACATACTAATTGCTATCTAAAAAACAATGTTTGATCAGTGAGTTTTTAGGTTGTCAACTTCTAACTCTCTTCGTTGATGATGTCGAAGCTTGGTACTCTATCAATCCACTTTCCAGATAATAATTTGTTTCCAAATCTCATTTTGTCTTGGTGTATTATTCTCTCTCAACAAAAACCATAATGAAATAGAGCTGAGGATAAAATTAACAAATGTTAGATACATTCATCAGAAGACCCAGATATATATTTGACCTAAACCCCTTCTATAAAACATTGTCTTACAATGTCTATCAAGCAAGGAAATAATTTGCAGACCGAGAATCTTGGTTAAGTGTCTGGAAGCATTTCTCCAGAGGCATTTTGTGTATGGTAATGTACCTATGACCAATACAATGAATGTTCACCAAAACTGCAAGACATTTACCAATGCTCAAGAAAACACAATTATAGGAGGAAAAGAAATTTAGGAAAGAAAAAAATGAAACTAGCTTGTGTAGAAACAAGTGACTTTATTGAAGTGGTTTGTGTTTCAACCTGTTTTAAAGAGGACATTATTTAGAATCATTACATATGATACTAGCTTTCTTTCCCAAGTTAGTGAATCCAGTTGATGAATGTTTCTTAGGTGTTTACTGGTATTTGTAGTTAAAACAAACAAACAAACAAACAAAACTTAGCTTGTTTTTCTGTATTGTATGGTCTGGACTTGTAAATAGCATGATTTAATTTTGGTTTATACTATAATTTCATCAGTTTTTTTTAGGTTTGTACTATAAATTCATCAGTTCATTAATTAAATATGGTAAAAAAAAAGGACTTAGTATAGTTCAGAAAGTAAACCATTCATCTTGATAAAAAGTATTGAGAGTTTACAATTAAACTAGAACAGGAGCTTCTATAAGTAAAATAATGACTATTTCAATATTCTTTTTGCATTACAGACCCTTTCCTAGAACTAGAGTGAAATATTCTGACTTTCCCAGAAAAAATGTGTATTTTAGCTAAATATTGTATATAATTTATCTGCAAGACTGTCCTTTGGACACAAAGTTTAAAAACCTTTGAAGTAGAAGTTAAGACCAAGTTAAACAATACATGCATGCAATAAGGATCTCTGAATAATTATGTTTATTATTGAAGGACAGAGCCACAATTAGACTAAGATTTTTTATTTGAGTTGGAGTCTCACTATCGCCCAGACTGGAGTGCAGTGGCCGCTTCCGGCCACCGCAGCCTCGACCCGCTGGGCTCCGGCGATCCTTCCACCTCAGCCTTCCAAGTAGCCGGAACTACAGGCGCATGCTACCACGTGCGGCTAATTTTTTTGATTTATTGTAGAGATAAGGTCTCGCCTGCCCAGGCGGGTCTCGAACCCGCGGGCTCAGGCAATCCACTCACCTCAGCCTCCCAAAGGCGCGGGATTACAGGCTGAGCCACCGAGCCCGGCATTAGACTAAGATTTCTAACAGCTGGGAGGGGAAATGAAAAGCGTAGTTATGATGACTCTCATCAAAAAAAGGAAAACAGCACTCAGGAAAAACAAAGCTTTGCTTAACAATGTATTATAGATAATTTTCCCCAGGACTGTATAATAAACTTTACTTTGGAAACTCTGCATAATCTCAAATGTAATTGTTATGTAATTTCTTATATTGACCACCTAAGTAAACAAGAGAACATAAAACTACTGAGAAACAAATAACCTGTCAATTGTCTGAGTCATAGAGGATATGCACTCAGTGGAACCACTTATCAATCATGTCTATCCTTGGACTATGTTCACAAAAAATTTGATTTCTCACTCAAAGTTGGACTGTTACGGGTAAAATTCAGATGTCAACCTTCTAGAAATCTGTGACACATTCATTCTCGTAGATAATATAAAAAGAAGAAACAACATATGTATAATAAAAAGATAACCAAAGCAATAAAACTAAAGGCATATGAAAAAATCTATAATAAAAAACAAACTTTCCTAAAATTAAGACTATATATCTGAAAGTACATGTTGACAAGGCACATCATGTACATGGGAAAATAGATTGAAAATACTGAGAAAAGTCTAATAAAGTGATTTACCTTTAAAGAAAGTGAATTTTTTTTGGCATTTGTACAAAATGTCTAAGTCACTTGTAACTGAAAGAAAAATCAGATTGTCTAGAATTTTCAATAGCAACATATTATGCCTTCCGTAGAAAATCGTAGAATATAAATCTGAGCCAAATATTTTATATCTGAATAAACTCTTTTCCAACTATAAAGCCAAACTTTTACCAACATCCAGTGAGTTCTTCCTGAATTATCTACCAGAGAATAGCTTCAGGCAATTAAAGGGACTGGAAATATATCAGCTTACGGTCTGGTAGTGCATTAGCATACACAATTCATTGTAGCACTAAGAATAAGTGATGGTTATAAGGGAAAAAAACTAGTGTATAATAGGTATATGTGCCATTTCTAATGTTGCTATTTTTCTCTCAGGGTACAGAGTGAGTAGAGTGAAGGAACAAGAATAGAAACTATATACACTGAATATTTCTTCTTTTCTTTTCTTTTTTTTTTACACTTTTTTATTATTGTTGAGTTAGGGTCTTGTGCTGTGACCCAAGTGGATATGCAGTGGCATGATCACAGCTCATCACAGTCTTGACCTCCTGGGCTCAGGCAGTCCTTCCACTTCAGCCTCTAGAATAGCTGGGACTACCAGTGTGTGCCACCACACACAGATAATTTTTTTATTATTATTATTTGTAGAGATGAGGTCTTACTATGTTGCCTAGACTGGTCTCAAACTCCTGGACTCAAGAGATCCTCCCACATCAGCCTCCCAAAATGCTGAGATTACAGGCATGAGCCACCATGTCCAACCCCTATTTCTTGTTTGTAGAACTATCTTTAAAGCCATGTAAATATTTTACATGATAAAAAGTAAATTTCAAAAAAATCCCTAAAAATCAAATTTAAAATGAAATAAAGGTATCCAAATATTTAACTATTTGCTGGCACAATCACACAGAAAAGAATTAATCCAAGTAACTTTTAAAAATAACTTTTAACTGTACATTCCCAATGATAAATGCCCTAAAGACAAAAAAAATGCTACATAAAAATATTGAGACATTTTTAGTAATAGTATTATAGGTGGTAATGATTATTCTGCTATTCAAAAAAATGTGTGCATAATGTATAACTTCTGTGACATAACTTCTGTGACATTATAACTCTATAAACCTGTATCTTTTGCAAACAGGATATTTAGTAGGGAGAAAAGAAAAATGAACACGAGAAAAAAAGATTAAGTAAAGACCATTTAGTCCTGAATCTGAAATATTCAAATAACAGTATTCTCCGCTTTAAAAAAAAAAAACACATTTTCTAATTTTTCAACTGAAAAGACCTAGAAATACAAGCACACCCAGTAGCAGTAAGTACCCCAACACTCAGAATCTGGTGTTGAAACCCAGTTTCCTTCAGAAAGGAACCAGTGCTCCCCAGAGAAATGGGCACTTACAGGTCAGAGACAGGAAATATACAAGATCATCTTGGAAATTCTTGTCACACCAGATAACAAGAAAGTTATCAAAGATTACCAGCTTTGTGTCAAGATATGAGAAAACTTGCAAAGATTGTCATATGAGATAATATGAGATATGGTAATGTGACATATGACAATATGAGACATGACAATAAGATATATGAGACAATATGAAGATCAACAAGGAAAATACTGTAAAAGTCTGAAATGCATCAAATAAATTTAAATCATTGAGTTCATAATAATACATAAAGAAATAATTGCTTAACCATTGGAAGACACCAGTAAACACACTCATTGTTTTGAAAACTCATAAACATTAGAACCCCTGGGTAATCAAATAGTAGAAAGAGTAAGATTTTCTTTGTTGTGGTATTTCAGCAAATTAATAAAAAAATTATAGAGAAGAATTATAGCATTTCTTTGTAACTCAAAATGAATTATGGATCTAGGCATTATGTATCAATTACTGCTAATATCAAAAAAAGGAATCACTAGATATTTGATGTATCTTGATGGAGAAAAAAGCACCTCCTATCAAGAAGTTTTTTCAGAAAAATCAAACCTGAAGCTAATTAGTTCTCTAGATTCAATATACAAACTTACAGAAAATACAAAAGACAGAGAAACATCTTAGGCTACATTATGGGGATGTAATCAGCAAATTCTACAGAACGACTGAGTTTCTCCAGCAAATAAATTGCAAAGAGAAAAAGAAAGATGGAAGGAGGAAATCAATAAGTGAAAAAAGTCTAAACGGTATATATTAAGAATTATACATAGGTCTTGTTTGGATTCTGATTCAAACAAACTAGAAAAATTTGTGACATTTGAGAGACAATTTGAACATTGACTCAACATTTGATAATATTTAGAATTTTTAATTTTTAAAGTTGTAATCATGGTATTGTGGTTATATAAAATGGGAAAGTTCTTTTAGATTTAAGTATAAAAATTTTATAATGTAATATGAATAATTTTACAATATATATGAAAATCTTTTAATTTTATAATGTAAAATGTCATCTGGAATTTGCTACATAATTATTTGAGTAGGAGGATGAGGATAAAGGTATACAGATGAAATAAGTTTGCTGAAGCTAGATATTAGCATAATAAGGGATTTATTACACTATTCTCTCCCATTTCATACACTCTTGAAATTTTCAAAAACAAAATATTTAAATACAATCATGCATTTGGTAGGTTTTTTTCAAATATCACTGTCATGCCCTGATGGCACTCGAGATTTGTTAATTTCTCCATTTTCTTCCTGTGTCTGTAAAAATCAGTCAGCACTGCCTGTGGGACTAGCACGGGTTAATGAGGACCAGGGGCTGATACATCTGGGGAGCATTAGCTATATAAAGGACAAGCCGGCAGGAAAAGGTAACCGGAAGAAGCAGCTGAGTACTCTCTGGTCAGGCCTTGAGGTCATCTGAATGAAGGGACTGCGGTTTACAGTCTAGAAAGGGACATGTATCATTTCAGCACTTTGTTTCAAACCCCAGCACAAGAGTTCCTCTGGTTTGGAATTGATTCAGAACTAAGCAGAAGACTTTTTTATTCTCAACAAGCAATTTAAAATGTTTTGCATTACAACACCTTTCAGGAAAAACAGACAGGGCTTATATCTATAGTAACAAAATTTTCATGTCTTTTGGATTTTTGTATGTTTCATAAACATCCATTGGACATATATGTGAGTACAGTGATAAATATTTATTTTGATGATCATATCAGTCAATAGCTACCTACATTATTTATTATGTGGCAGCACTGGGAAAAGCATAAAAATCACTACAGAAGCCTGGTGGACTTATAGGGGTACTGAATCTTCATGGAATGTGGAACAAACAAAAATCTTGACTCTTCAATTCCTCAACTTTTTGGGCAGGTTATTCTCTATATTTGGACTTTGATTTCCTTTCCTGTAAAACATGATTGCAGAGAAGTTTAAAGACTATGTATAAAGCACATATCCTATAGCATATATTCAGGATTGCTTTGGCTACTCATGTTCTCTTTTGTTTTTTTAGGAGTTTTTTTTTTTATTTCTGTGAAAAATTGGCATTGACATTTTGATAGGGATTGCATTGAATCTGTAGATTGTTTAGACAGTATGGCTATCTGTTATATGATGAATCATGCTTATTGATTTGCATGCATGGAACCATACTTGCATCCATGAACTAAATTTCACTCTATCAGGATATATTATCTTTTTGATGTTCTGTTGGGTTTTGTTTGCTATTATTTTGTTAAGACTTTTTGCATTTATGTTCATCAGGTATACTGGCCTATGGTTTTCTATTTTTGTTATTTCCTTGTCTGGTTTTGGTATCAGAGTAATGCTGACCTTACAGAATGAGTTAGAGAGAATTTCCTTCTCTTAAATTTTTTTGAATAGTTCGAAAATAATTGGTGTTAGTTCTTCTTTGTATGTTTAGTAGAATTTAGCAGGGACTACATCTAGTCTAGTCCTGGACTTTTTTTTTAATGCAAAACTTTTTATTACTGATGCAGTCTCATTACTCAATATTAGTCTGTTAGGGTTTTCTATTTCTCCCTGAATCAATCTTAGTAGATTGTATGTATTCAGGAATTGTCATTTCCTCTAGGTTTTCCAGTTTGATAGTGTGTAGTTGTTTATAATCAACTCTGATTTTTTTTTTTTTTTTTTTGTATTTCTCTGGTATCAGTTGTAATGTCTCCCTTTGTGTTTCTAATTTTGTTTGTATGGGTCTTCTCTCTTTTTCTTGGTTGGTCTAGATAGCACTTTATCAATTTTGTTTCCCTTTTCCAAAATAAACTTTTAGTTTCACTGATCTTTTGTAATTTTTTTTAGTCTCCAGTTTAGTTCTGTTCTTATCTTTATTATTTCCTCTATTAATTTTGAGTTTGGTTTGTTCTTATTTTCTAGTTCCTTGAGATGCATCATGAGATTATTTATTTGAAATTTTCTTCTTTTTTGATATAGGCTTTTATTGCTATAAAACTCGCACTTAGCACTGATTTTGCTATACTCCACAGGTTGTGGTATGTTGTGCTTTTATTTTTATTTGTTTCAAGACATTTAAAAAATTTCGTCCTTAATTTCTTTCTCGACCCAGTGATAGTTCAGGAGCTTGTTGTTTAATTTTTGTTTGTAAAGTTTCTAATGTTCCTCTTATTATTGATTTCTAGTTTTATTCCATTGTGATCTGTGAGGATACTTGATATTTTTCTTAAGTTTTTTTTAGATTTGTTTTCTTCCCTAACCTATGATATATCCTAGAGAATATTCCATGTGCTAATGAGAAGACTGTGTATCCTGCAGCTGTTGGATGAAATGTTCTGCAAATGTCTGTTAAGATCATTTGGTCTAAAGTGCATAAATCTCATGTTTCTTTGTTAATTTCCTGTTGCTAATTTCCTATCTAATATTGAGAGTGGGTTGCTGAAGTCCCCAACTATTAATACATTGGAATCTATTTCTCCCTTTAGATCTAGCATCTAATACTCTGGTGCTGGGTGCATATATATTTAGAATTGTGATATCCTCTTGCTGAATTGATCCATTTATCATAACATAATGACCTTCTTTGTCTCTTTTTACTGTGTTTGACTTAAAGTCTTATTTATCTAAGTATAGCTACTTCTGCTCACTTTTGGTTTCTGCTTGCATGGAATATATTTTCTACCTCTTTATTTTCAGTCTCTAAGTATCTTTACAGGTGATATGAGTTTCTCATAGGCAGCATATAGTTAGACCATTTAAAAAAATCCATTCAGCAAATATATATCTTTTTTTTTTTTTTTTTGAGTTGGAGTCTCACTCTGTCGCCCAGACTGGAGTGCAGTGGCCGCTCCCGGCCACCGCAGCCTCGACCTGCTGGGCTCTGGCGATCCTTCCTCCTCAGCCTTCTGAGTAGCCGGAATTACAGGCATGCGCTACCACGCCCGGCTGATTTTTTGATTTATTGTAGAGATGAGGTCTCACCACCCAGGCAGGTCTCGAACCCACGGGCTCAGGAATATATATCTTTTAAGTGGAAGGTTAATCTGCTTACATTCAAGACTATTATTGACATGTGAGAGCTTATTTCTAGCATTTTATTGATCGCTGAATGTTTTGTATATCCTTTTTTTCCTTTCTTTCTCTCATATTATTTATTGTGGTTTGATGGTTTTCTCTAGTGGTTAACATTTAAGTTCTTTCTCTTCCTTATTTATGTATTTGCTCTACCAGTGGGTTTTACACTTTTGTGGGTTTTCATGATAGTATATATCATCCTTTTGCTTCCAGATGTAGTACTTCCTTACACATTTCTATGGCCAGTCTAGCACTGATGAATTCCCTCTAGTTTCGCTTGTCTAGGAAAGAGTTTATTTCTTCTTCATTTATGAAGGATGAATTTGCTGGATGTAGTATCTTTGACAGTTGTTTTTTTTCTTTCAGAACTTTGAATACATCATCTCATAGTCTCCTGGTCTGTAAGCTTTCTGCTAAAAAATCTGCTGTTAGTCTGATGAGGGTTCCATTATAAGTGTCCAGATGCTATTCTTTTGCTGTTTTTAGAATTCTCTCTTTGTCTTTGAAGGTGTAATTATAGTGCACTGTGAAGAAGACCTTTTGAATTGTACCTCTTGGAATATCTCTGAACTTCCTGTATCCGGGTGTCTAAACCTCTTGCTAGATTTGGAAATTTGCTACCTATTATTTCATCAAACAGATTTTCTATTATTTTTTTCTTTTATCTTCACCTTCTGGGACACCTAATGTTCAAATATTTGGTTGCTTTATGGTGTCCCATATGCCACATAGACTTAGTTAATTCTTGTTATTTTATTTATTTATTTATTGTCTCATTGGGTTATTTAAAAAGACCTAGTCTCATGGTCTAAAATATTTTCTTCTGATTTATTTAGTCTATTGTTGGAGCTTTGAAATGTATTTTTGTTTTATCCAATGAATTTTTCAGTTCCAAATATTTATTTTATTCTCTTTTTGTGATATCTATCTCTTTGATAACTTTTTCTTTCATATCTTGAATTTTTGTTCTAACTTCTTCATTTATCTGTGTTCTCTTATATCTCATTGAGCTCTTTTAATCTTATTTTAAATTTCTTTTTCATTAAAATCCGTTGCTGGGAATTATTGGGCTTTATGAAGGTATCATATTTTCTTGTTTTTTCTTGTTTCTTTACATTGATACCTGTGCAACTGGTGTAACAGTAGCTTCTTCCAATTTTTTTCTGAATTTGCTTTCATATGGGAGGACTTTTTCCTAAAGATATATTTATCTTGTTGGTTGAGTAAGGCACTTTGGCTTTGAACCTGGGTATCTGCAGTAGTGTAGTCTCCATATGATTTATTTGACTGTAAACAGCATCAGTGTTGTCAGTTATTTCTTCTGATGCTTAAGATGTGATTATCAGTGGAGACTGTGGTGAAGTTTTGCTGCGGATGGGGACACAAGTTGAGCCAGTCCTTGGGCTCCAATGGTGATAGTAACATGCTGAGCATGCCTATCCTTGAGCCTCAAGGCAGCATACACTGGCACCATTGTTAGTGGGTCTAGGTGAGCTGATTCTTGGGCCTCCAAGCAGCTTGTCAGGCACCAGTAGTAGCAGTGGTAGGTCAGGTGAGTGGGTGGGTCCTTAGGTCCTGGGAAGTGGGCATAATGTGAGGGATGACAGTAGCAGTGGTGAGGCAATCCTCTGACTTCAAAGCAGTACACACTGGTGCTGGCAATAGTTGCAGTGGATGGGGTGGACCAATCCTCAGGCCCACAGATGGCATATACAGTGGATGCCAGCTATGGTAGTAGTGGCAGGTTGGACAGACCCCTCTCAGGATCCCAAGAGAAGTGCTCAGGTCACATCAGTGATGATGGAGCTGGGTGATCCCCAGGCCACCAGAAAGCATCCTTGGGCTCTGGGGCAGGGGTTTGGACTGGGCAGGGCCAACTTGTCCTTAGACTCCCCACTGGTACATGTAAGTGCTGGCAGAGGTGGGATGATCCTTAGGCCTCAGGTGGAATACTCGGGAGGTGACTGTAGCTGTGCTGTGACCCTGATACTGGGAAGGGTGGATTTTCTTTCAGTGGCAGCAGCTTTAGGAAGGTCATTGGGAAGCATACACTTTGGCCCCAGGTAATGGCTTCATGTGAGGTAGCCTATCCTCAGGGCACTTGTGAATGTGGAGTGGTTCTGCTGCTGGGGGTAGAAGAGTGGCTGCCAGTGGCTTGTCCTTTGGCCCCAGTGGCTGCCAGTCATAGAGTCTGTCCTCAGATATTGTGAAAATGCTTGGTTGCTCTGTTTCTGAGAGCGACAGGGATTGCTGCCAATGGCTCACACTTCAGACCTGGCGTCAGCAGCCAGCCACAGTGGTGGTTTGTAGGCAAATGATTTCAGTGGGGCTGCAAAGATGTGGATATGTATGTGTTATTGGGCCCCAGGACAGGATGTAGCCTGGTGGGTGATGGGCTCTCAAAATGATGCCTTGCTGTTGCTGTCCAGGACTTGGGAGGTAATTGGGACTCAGGATGGGTTGTTGCATGGTCTCTTGATGCTCCTTCTTTAAGTCTCATGGCTCACAGTTGTTAAAGAGGCTTTCCCAAGGCTGAGATTTCAGGAATCCATGCTGGGACTGTAGACTGCTGTGGGTCTCTCACTTACCCTTTAAGCATATTGGGGAGCTTGTCCAGGCTCCCAGCCAATCCCAGTCAAGCAGGCTGCCTCACCTTCTCTCTCTCTCTCTCCACTTTAGATGTTTCCTATTGTTTCTCTGTTGAATTTTAGAGTTCTTTCTTGAAGGCCATTTTAGAAAACTTCTGATCAGTCAAAAGTTTAACTCAGATATAGCTTAGTTCTTTACAAAGTTAGTGTTACAATACGCTTTCGCCCTTTTAAATGTTAAATATGAAATTTGACTTATTGAATATTGTAATGAGTACTCTGTGCATCATGCATCGTTGATTCTTCTTTATAAACTTCTAACTTTCTATTTCTACTCTACCAAAGTCAGCCACTTCCCATGAAGAAAACCAGAATAAAATGCCCTGTTTCAAATTCAGAATCAGGTTACATTTATGGTTTCAATAATTATGCATAAGAAATACATTTTTGGTGACCAAACCTCTGTAATTTTTAGTGACTAACTATAAGGAAAACATTTACAAAGAAAAGATTTAGTCAGTGTCTATGTAGCTTATACACACTGATATTCCCCAGAGTCCATTCTATGAATGCTTTCATTTCATAACACATTGTTGCTACTACCTGCCTGAAATGCCTAATTTAAAAGCAGTCCACACACAGGAGGAGTCAGCTTGTGACCAAAACTGAAATGATACCAACCTTCCAAATAGGCCATTCACATGTGCATCTCACATATGGCCTTTGTCTGCACTTGATAGAAGATGAATAATGCCAACCCTAGCAAGTGGGGAGGTAGGGTAAAGCTTGAATCTCAGATCACAGAAAAATATTTAGGTACAGAAAGATTGGGACAGTTGACAGAAATACAGAATGAACATGATTGATACCAATGTAAGTGCGATTGAGGATCTGGTATCAGAATAGCTACTTAGACAATGTAAAGCATCCTTTACAGTAAGATGTTTTCCCCAGGTCTGCCCTGTTTCATGAGACCACAACTACACTTAGGGAAAGTTTGGCCAACCATTTATTGACCTTCTGTTTGTTAAGTTGAAATTGGTTTATGTATGCTCCTCTGACAATTGCTCTGGGTCATAGAAGAAAGGAAAATGAAAAGAGGAAAGCATAATTAAAACAAAAACAAACCAGTACTCCTTTTCAATTCTGATTTTGGCAATGAACTGGTGAACAGCTTGGTCATGGTTTGCTTGGCTATGAGACTCTTGGGATCTATAGGGCACAGCTGGTTATACTAACAAGAAGTTTCATGAGGTCAGGTAAGAGCTTGAGCAGCCTTGGCAGCAGAGAGCCACTGGTCATGTTGCTGATCATGATGGCTTCACTTCTAGCTTGGTAGAGAAGCAGTAATTCATAAGAAAAAGGTCAGAATAGAGTTGATGTATGACTTAAGTAGGTGGGGTAGGAGGAGGGAACCTGTCCCAATGGAAGAAGTGCCATAAGCCCCTTATATGAGAGTGCCAGAGAAGCAACTAATATCAAGTACATGTTGAATTCGTTAGTGGTAGGGACTCACAGTAGGGGATATCCCAACTAGCTGTGATACTGGAAACTACGGTCCCTATAATT
Organism: Carlito syrichta; assembly: GCF_000164805.1. Lineage (NCBI taxonomy): Eukaryota > Metazoa > Chordata > Mammalia > Primates > Tarsiidae > Carlito > Carlito syrichta. The sequence goes on along the minus strand of NW_007043490.1, from coordinate 11,421 downwards.
TGGTGGGTTATCATCATCCTAGAATTTGCTACTAGTATAGAGAATGCCAATTTTATAATTGGTATTCAGTACCACATTGGCCTGGGAAAAGAGGTAGTGGGGCAAAAAATGGAGAAATAGTAACCAGGTTAAAACATGAAAGAAGAAATTTGAAATTAACAAATGGCTATGGCAGTGCTCTTAGAATATGTAATAAACTAAAGTACCACCCCAATGAGGACCTTGTTGATCCTCTACTCAGCCCTGATGCCAATTTTGAATCTGAAAAAATCTGCCGGGGTCTCCAGAGAAGGGATCTTATACTGCTGGAATGAAAGCGCTCAACATACACTGGAAGTCAATCTAGGGAGGCCCAAGAAGAAGTGTGGTGGAAGCTCACCCATAAGGGTTTTGGGAAACAAAATCAAGGCTGCATCGATAAGGTATAAAATACAAACTATATTTTATACTAGCATCCTTATAGAAGCAGCAAGTGAGCCCTATAATCTAGCTGGAAAGGATTGCATACAGCCTGGAGGAAGTCGCTGCTAGGAGAATCTCTGGGGAGTCACAACATTTCTATGAAGAAAACCAAAGTGGAGCCCACTTGTCACTGCTAAATGATAGTGGATATGGAGGAGTTCAATAAAGATCAACTTTTGACTGTGAAAAAATGAGAGTAATTTGCCATATAAATTCTCCCTATAACAATGGTTATACCTCAATTGGTGTGGTAGAGCCACTCAGGGACATTTTGAAAATTTTAAGAAGCCTTTTTAGGTCACAGTGACTGAGAAATGCTACTGACATTTAGTGAGAGAGGTCAAAGATACAATATGTCCTACAATCAAAGAATTATACTACATTCTGCACAACTTCCCTGTTTTCTCACTGAATATTTTCATAAATTTTAAAAATATATACCCATATTCTCTGAGCCTAGAGCCTAACTTATAAATAAACACAAAATATTTTTTACAGCTTGAACATACAGTGAATCTTCAAACAATAGCTTTAAATTGAAAGAAGATTTTATTTGGTTTGAGGGAATGATTTCCTTGAGCTTGTCAAACTAAATAGCAAACAAAGAGAAGCTATCTTTAAAAAAGCTTATTTATTTGGAAATAGGGCATTGCAATGAGAATACACATACCTTTGCACACAAGGATAATTATGCCAAAACAATTATGTAATCCTTCTCATTTCTTCCCTTAAGGCATAATTTTGTTTTGGCATAATTATCCTTGTGTGCAAAGATCAATCACGAGATGATGCCTATCTAAGGTTAGATAGGCCATTGCCGGGCAGTTACGCAGAAGCATTTTTTGTACAGTATAAAATTGTGATGTCCTTTGTACAAGGTTGTGGTTTTAGTAAGGTTGGTTATAGGGCATGCCAGTGTCTTCATGAGGTGTCATTAACCCTCTCTCCATAGCCTTCCCCAGCTCTGTTTGTCAGGTTTTTCTCAACATTAGTGACTCCATTTTGATTCTGACAACTTTCACAAACTGGTCACTGTCTCAGAAAATTCCATGACTGGTAGCAATACTGCTCAGGATATTTGGACTACCTACAAAGCATACCTGTATTGTCAGATTGTGTACTATCACACACAATGATTCTACACATAGTCACAAACCTCTGGATGGTTAATTATGTCTTCTGGTGCAGTTATATCTGGGTAGTGATAAATTAAAATTAATTAAATTTAAAAATATATAGTGGAGAAAATAAAGCCAAAGTTGGTTGTGAGAAAAGATTAATAAAATCAATAAGCTTCCAGTAAGATTGATGGAAAATAAAGAGAATAATTTAAATTACCAACATCAGAAAAGAAAAAAAATACATTGCTAACCATGCAGCCATCAAGAAGGTAATAAAAGATATTATTTAGAAGACTATTCCAATTAGGTGGAAAATTATTTTTTAAAAGGTCAAATTTCTGGTTTTTTTTTGTTTTTGTTTTTTTTTGAGTTGGAGTCTCACTCTGTTGCCCAGACTGGAGTGCAGTGGCCGCTCCCGGCCACCGCAGCCTCGCCTGCTGGGTTCTGGCGATCCTTCCGCCTCAGCCTTCCGAGTAGCTGGAATTACAGGCGTGCGCTACCACGACCGGCTAATTTTTTTTTTTTTTTTTGATTTATTGTAGAGATGAGGTCTCACCAAGTTGCCCAGGCGGGTCTCGAACCCGCGGGCTCAGGCAATCCACTCACCTCAGCCTCCCAAAGGCGCGGGATTACAGGCTGAGCCACCGAGCCCGGCTTAAAAAGGTCAAATTTCTAAGAAAACTTAAATTACTAGAGTGTCACATGAAGAAAAAAGAAATGATATAGCTTTATACCTATTAAGAAATAGAATTTAAAATAAAAACACTTCCTACAATTTGAAATAACACCAATTATACTTAAGGTCAACCAGAAAAGAAAGAAAAGGATGCATCTTCCACCTTCTTTAAGAGCCAAACATCCTCTTGATCCCACAACCCAACAAGAACATTTCTTTCCCCACCTTCCCAAAAATTAGACTAAGTTCTTTCTTCAACTTATGTACAAATTCTAAACAAAATAATTCCAAACATAATACAGTTGTCTATAAAAAAGATAATGTCACACAAGCAAGAAAGATTTATTCTGAGCATATAATGTTAGTTTAAAATTTGATAATCAAGTGTGTAAATCAGCAATTAATAGAAAAACAGGAGAAAAATTATATGGCCAACTCAACATATGCAGGAAGATTCACACCCATTCATGATTATGAATTATAGAAAAATTAGGAATAGAAGAGTCTTTTTAAATCTGATAATGAGCATCTCAAAAAAAATGTAAACCAAAAAATACTTATTAAATTTAGAGGTAAAATATTGACAGCTTTTCTGTGAATTTGGGAATGAAACATGAATATCTGCTGTCACTATTACTATTTAGGGCAGGCATCACAAGTTAAATGTCTACAAGTTTCATGAAGGTTACCTAAATATTTGAACCAGGGCAGGGAATAAAGCAATAGAGAGTGGTGGGTCTATGAAATTTGAGAAAGCATCTGTTGCCAGAAGTCATTTAAATTCAGTTACAAAACAAAACCAATCAAAACCAAGATAAAACAAAACAAAAATCATTGGGTCAGCCAAGCAAAATATTTGCAGGCCAGATTTAGTCTGCTGTCTTAAAACTGGTGAACTTGGTTAGGGTTATTTTGGACCCAGCTTTTGAAGATTCTTTCATACAACCAGCTGATAGGATACTAAAATTTACACCTTAACTGTAAGTGGTAATCAAGTCTATTTATACCTGAAGGAGACTTTGCGTTTTAATAGATGTCAAGACTTTAAGATAAAATTTCTGTTACCAGGAGGAGAAACTTGAAAAGGAAAGTCACATAATAGAAACAATAAATAATAATTTATAGTATGTATGAAGAGGAAGACAGACTGTGGGCCATCTGGAATAGTGATATATAGCAAAACCACTTGTTTATGAATTATTCTAAGAAATCTCAGAGTATCTCTGCTTGAATTTGTAATATTGTTCAAGTGAATGTGAAAGGAGGATGGATTAGAAAATGCATTAGTGAGTTGGTTGGTTTCATATGTCAAATCCTCTCCAATATTTTGTCTTTCGAAGTGTTTTGCATATAGCAGTCACTGGTAATGTCTTTGAATTAATAGTTTCCCCTTCTGATATCTGCTGTTTTAGATGCCCACTATGAATAGGAATTATCCTCTATGTTCTTAGTCTGGTTAATCAATTTACTCCTGGGTTCAGAGTTGCAATCACAAAAAGGCAGAAACAGGGAAGACTATTTTTCTCAGGAAAATCCACATCTTGGATGGTCTATTTGCTCACCTAAAGAGAACTAGGTTGGCCTAAAACTACTTCTTTCAATTCTGCAGGTAGACATTTGTAAAATCTTTGGTATAGTGACTTTCTGAATCTAAACTGAGCTTAGCTTTTGTCTTCCCTTGGAAAACCTTCTCTTAGCTTTATGAAGAAGATGATTTCTTTGTCTCCTTCTCAGATTCTCAGAAGGGAGACTTCCACGTGTGACACTTGAATCCTAGCTTTTCCTCCCTCTGTAGTTTTAACTTCCTTTGTACATTTTAATCGTCCTTACAACCTTGACTGATTTACACTGATAGCATTTGACTACCAGAAATGGGAGCTAGTGGGGATTTATCTATTCCTTAGAGCACATTGTGCCTTTTTATTTCCAAAGCCCTAGTTGAAATTAGGAGTTTAATAGACAAATTAAACTCAAATGACTTGCCTATTAAACTTGACCCCAAAGACCCAGTGACCTCCTTCCATGCATTATTGTCAAGCCAGCGTCTTCTTGTCCCCCTTCCCTCCTTAAGAATCTTCGTATTAATCTCCAATTCTAGATAAAGCCATGAAGTCTTTATACCAATACAATTTCTGAAACAAATTTCTAAAGATTTAAGTTTCTAGACAAAGGCACTAAAATGCAGCGGGAGTAAAATGGTCACACTATGCAAAAATAAGGGCAACACCTCCCAATCTCCAGAACCCCTAATCAGGATACTCCTGGTTCAAGGTGGAGTCCAGCCAGACCTGAGAAGCTTTATATTTCAGAGTCATCTGTTTCCATATGCAGCAGATAATTTCTGGCTTCTTTGGCCTGTTTCTAATATACATTGACCTGTTTGCCTACTTATTCCCCAAACCACACTGTCTTAATTGCAGTTTTGTAAGTTTTGGTATCTGATAGAATACATCCTTTCATCTTGCATTTAATTTTAAAGAAGATCTTGACTATCTTAAGTCCTTTGAATTATTTTTTTTAAGCCTGTAAGAGTTTAAATTGCATAATTATATGGATATTGATATCATATATTGTTCCACTTCATTTATATTTATAACACACAATTCAGGTTTGTGTTTTTTTCTTAATGTCTCTTAATGTTAGTGTTTTCTGTGCAGAGGTTAGTAGAACTTTGTTAGACTTATTCCTAGATATATTATATGTAATACTTTTATTAAAGGTTTTATTAAATTTTATTTTCTAACAGTTTCTAATATATAGAAATAAATTGACTTTAACATATTGATTTGTACATAGCAATGTTTCAGAATGTTCTTCCCAATTCTTGTGATTTATATGTGAATTATTTAAATTATATATAGTCATATTAACTTGCATATAGACATTTAGTTTTGTTGCTTTCTGTAGTTCCAAACTATACCTTGCATGATTTTTGTTGCCTTACTGTGTTGACTGTTTGACTACGAACTTGAGCAAAATGTTGCATAGAAAGGATAACAGTATTGCCTTGTTACCAATTTTGAAGAGAATACTTTCATTTTTATCATTTAGTACAACATTTACTGAAGTTTTCTTGTTTTATTGCGTGTGCACATGCATGCAGATATTCTGTATTAGATGATTGAGGGTCTATTCTAAACTAGTTTGCTAAGAGTACTTTTTCAAAATCATGAATGTTGAATTTCATCATGCATATTTCCTTCATTTGTCAAGATTATCATGATTTTGTTCTTCAATTCATCACTATGGCACGTAGCCAGGAGCCAGATACCACACAAGTGCTGAGAGTAAAAAATTAAAAAGTTCTGTGAAGGGCAGGGGCTCAGTTTTGTCAAGAAGATAACACACTGTTTATAGCAGTTGCAAGAAAGTGCATTAAAACCAGAGGCACACGGTACAAATTACTTTCAAAAGAGCTAGATACAGATGTTGAAAGAAAGAGTTACCAAAAGGAAAAGCAATGGCATTTAAAAATGTTTATGCTCTCATTACTGCAACTTGTTAAGCACTTACTGTATACAGTATCTGACATAACCTCAAAACAATCCTACTTATTTCCATTTGAGGGAGAGGAAGCTGAAGCTTACAGTGGTCAAATGACATGCTCAATGTTGTACAGCTAATAAGTGCTGATGATGGAATTCCAACTGGCTCCAAACCCAAAGTTTCTTTTGGAAAAGGCAACAAAACACAGTGGGTAAGGATTTGTACAGGGTTTAGCTTTGATAAACAATGTTTTTTGAAGTAATGTTCTTATAGATGGAAAAATACACAAGTAGAAATTGAACTATTTCACAGAAAGTATTCATGTGTAGCATTAAAAGGATAAAATGCTTTTATTCTTGGCACTGTCACATAAGTTTCTTTAAATGAAAGGACTTAATTGTGTGCTTTTGGGACTGTGGGCAGAGCAAAAGTTTGAATGCTTGTCTGTCTTGTGGTAAAATAAATTCAATTCCCCTCATTCCTTCCTACATGAAAATTCTGAGCAATCTCATATTTCCTGAACAGCGCCTTTCCTTATTGACACTGTTAACCACTCCAACACTTTGATGATGACTTATGACATTATATTCCTCTATTTTTCTTCTACTCTTCTTTTTCTTCTGACTTCTTCCTGGGAATCTCCACCTAGTATTCTTTTGTTTTGTTTTGTTTTCTGTTTTGTTGTTGTTGTTGTTGTTATGTAATTTCCATTTTATTTACTTATATATATATTTAAATTTTTCATTTTAAAAATGTGGGGTGCAATTCAGGGTTAGGCATACAAATGTTCATTATGCATGTACCCTTTTACATGAGGTGTGCTCCCCTCCCCTGGCAGATTCCCACTACTGCCAATCCTTTTCTTGTAGTATTATGACAATTGTTCAAGGTCCACTTATAAGTGAGAACATGTGATGCTCAATTCTTGGTTTCTGTGACAGATCATTCAGTATTATAGACTCTAAGTCCATCCAAGTTGCTATGAAGTTCATAATTTTGTCCTTCTATGTGACTGCGTAATATTCCATCATGTATATGTACTACATTTTTTTAAATCCAGTTCTCTTTTGATGGGCAGCATGGTTGGCTCCATGTTTTTGCTATTGTGAACAATGCTGCAATAAACATGCGTGTCCAGGTGTCTTTTTCATAGAGTGCTTTGAATTCCTCTGGGTATATTCCCAGTAGAGGGATTGAAGGGTCGTATGGAAGGTGGATTTTTAGATCTTTTAGGAATCGCCGAACTGTTTTCCACAAAAGTTGTAGTAATTTACACTCTCACCAGCAGTGTAGAAGTGTTCCCTTTTTGCCTCATTCTATCATCTGTTGTTTTTTGAGTTATTGATGATGGCCATCCTGACTGGAGTTAGTTGGTATCTCAGTGTGGTTTTAATTTGCATCTCTTTGATGACTAGTGAGGCTGAGCATTTTTTCATGTATCTGTCAGCTACTCGTATGTCTTCTTTTAAGAAGTGTCTATTCATATCTTTTATCCACTTTGTAATGGGGCTGTTTATTTTTTTTCTTTTTGGCAAGTTTGAGCTCCTTGTAGATTTTAGACATTAGGCCTTTGTCAGACATACAGTTGGCAAATATTTTTTCCCAGTCTGTGGTCTGTCTCCCTGCTCTCTTGATGGTTTCTTTGGCTTTGCAGAAGCCTGTCAATTTGATGAAGTCCCACTTCTCTATCTTATCTGTTATGGCATCAGCACTTGGGGTTTTGGTCAGAAACTGGTTGTCAGTACCAATTTCCATAAGGGTATCTCCTGCGATTTCTAAGGTTCTTATAGTTTGAGGTTTTACGTTTAGGTCTTTGATTCATTTAGAGTTGATTTTTGTGTATGGTGATAGGTAGGGGTTGGGGCTCTTGTTTTAATCTTCTGCATGTGGTCAGTCAGTTTTCCCAGCACTATTTACTGAATAGGTTCTCTTCTCCCCAATGGTTGGTGGTGGAAGCTTTGTTGAAGATGATAATTTGATAAATTGAGGTTTTCCTTCTGGAATCTCTATCCTGTTCCATTGGTCTATATGCCTGTTCTTGTACCAATACCAGGCTGTTTTGATTATTGCAGCTTTATAATAAAGTTTAAAGTCTGGGATTGTGATACCTCCTGCTTTTTTTTTTTTTTGAGGATTGTTTTGGCTGTTCATCGTCATTTATGTTTCCATTTGAATTCTGATATTGTCCTTTCCAGGTCTGAGAAGAGTTCTGCTGATAATTTAATGGGTATTGCATTAAATCTGTAGATTGCCTTGGGTAGAATGGACATCTTAACAATGTTGATTCTTCCAATCCATGAGTATGAACTATTTTTTCATTTGTTAGTGTCATTTTTTGTTTCTTTGAGCAGCGTTTTATAGTTTTCATTGTAAAGGTCTTTCACATCTCTGGTTAGGAATATGTGAAGGTATTTCATTTTTTGTGGTGTGGCTATTGTGAATGGGATTGTGCTTTTTATTTGGGTTTCGTCTGTTACTAGGAGTTCGTGTATAGAAATGTGACTGTCTTTGGCACATTTATTTTATACTCTGAAACATTGCCAAAGTACTTTATCAGTGGAAGGAGGTTTTCGACAGATTCTCTTGTGTTTTTGAGGTATAGGATCATGTCATCTGCAAAGAAGAATATCTTGAATTCCCTCTTTTCCTATTTGGATACCCCTGATCTCCTTCTCTTGTCTGACTGCTCCAGCTATTACTTCCAAAGTTATGTTGAAAAGGAGTTGTGAGAGTGGGCATCTTTGTCTTGTTCTGGTTTTCAGGGGAAGTGTTTCCAATTTCTATCTGTTTAGCAGTATGCTGGCTGTGGGTTTCTTGTAGCTGGCTCTCACTATTTTGAGGTATGTTCCATCTATGCTTAGATGTTCAAGGGTTTTTATCAAGGAGGGATACGGATTTTATCAAAGGTTTTTTCTGCATCTAATGATATAATCATGAGTTTTGTTTTTACATCTATTGATGAACTCAATTACATTTATGGTCTTGAGAATGTTAAAACAGCACTGCATCCCAGGGATGAAGCCTACTTGGTCGTGTTGGATGATTTTTGAGATGTGTTGTTAGATCCAGTTTGCTAAGACCGTGTTGAGAATTTTGGCATCTATGTTCACTAAGGGTATTGGCCTATATTTCTCTTTCTTTGATGAATCTTTACCTGGTTTGAGTATCAAAGTGATGTTAGCTTCATAAAATGATTTGGGTCAAGTTCCATCTTTCTCAATTGCCAGGAATACTCAATAGGATTGGTATCAGTTTCTCCTTATCTATTTTGTAGAATTCTGCTGGAAAGCCATCTAGTCCAGGGCTTTATTTTGTAGGTAATTTTCTTATGACATAGTTGATTTCTTGGATTTTTATTGGTCTATTTAGGGTCTTGATTGCTTCTTGTTTCAACCTGGGTAAGTTATTGATGTCAGAAAATCCTCCATTTTCTTTAGGTTTTCAAGTTTATTTTCATATAAGTGTACATAGTAGTCTCTGATAATCTTTGGTATTTCTTCAGGGTCAGTTGTGACTTGATCCTTTGCATTTTTGATTGTGTTTATTTGGATTTTTCTCTCTTTTTCTTCGTCATTCTAGCTAGGAGTCCATCAATCTTGTTTATCCATTCAAAGAACCAGCTTTTTGTTTTGTTGATTTTTTGAATTATCTATTTACCTTTTATGTCCTGAGTTTAGGCTTTTATTTTGGTAATCTGAATTCTCCTGCTGAAATTAGGGTTTTGGTGGTCTTGCTTTTCCAGCTTCTCTAGGTGATTTGTTAGCCTATTAATGTGTGATCTTTCTATTTTCTTTTGTGTGTTCATAGAGATATGAATTTCCTTCTTAGTACTGTTTTCATGGCATACCAGAAGTTTTGTTTTCATTTGTTTCCAGGTATCTTTTAATCTCTGTTTTGATTTCCATGTTGACCCAAGAGTTGTTTAGCATCATGCTATTTAGTGTCCATATCTTTATGGATTTTAGGGGAACTTTGTTGGTGCTGATGTTTATTTTTATTTCACTGTGGTCCGAGAAGTTGCATAGCTGTATTTCAATCTTATGGAATTTGTTTATGCTTGATTTATGGCTGAGGATGTGGTCAATCTTCGAGTACATTCTATGTGGTCATGAATGTATATTCTGACGATTGTTGGGTGGAATGTTCTGTAGGTATCAATTAAGTTCATTTGGTCAAGCATCATGTTGAGGTTCCAGATCTCCTTGTTGACTTTTTGTCTTGATGAGTTGTCAAGAGTTATGAGTGGGGTATTTAAGTCCCCAGTTATGATAGTTTTAGAGTCAATATCTTTTAAAAGTTTACCTAGAAACTGCTTTATGAAAGTTGGTGCCTTTTGTTGGATGCATATATGCTTAGGATGGATATTTCTTGTTGATGGAGTGAACCTTTTATCATTATGCAGTGACCTTCCATATCTTTTTAAATTTTTGATAGCTTAAAGATATTTTGTCTGATATTAAGATCACGACTCCTTTCTTTTGTGTTCCATTTGCCTGACATTTTGTTTCCCATACTCTTACTTTGTGTCTTTGAGTGTCCTTTCTGGTGTGATGAGTCACTAGGAGACAGTATACTGTTACCTCATGATATTTTATCCATTTTGCCATTCTATGAATTTTCAGTGGTGTATTTAGTCCATTCACATTCAGGCTAATTATTGAAATGTGAGAGTTTATCCCTGTCATGAGGTTCTTATAGAGTTTGTTGTTTGTTTGTTGTCTTTCTTTTGATTTTTGGGTTGATTTGTGTGTGTTTTCAGTCTTTTTCCTGCATTCTTGGAAAGGGCATTGCCATTCTTTTTCTTTTCTTTTTTTTTTTTCTTTTCTGTGTTTAATATTTTCTTAAGTGTTTCTTGTAGAGCTGGTCTGGAGGCAGCATAAGCTCTTAGGGATTTAATGTCTTAGAAGGATTTTAATCTCCATCACTGATGAAGCCAGCTTAGCTGGGTAGGTAATTCTTGGTTGAAATTGTTCATCTTTAAGAAATTTGAAGATTAGGCTCAAAGCTATCCTAGCCTCAAGTGTTTCTATAGGTAAGTCTTATGCTATTCTTTTTTTTTTCATTAAACAATATTTTTTATTGTGGTTTTGTGGGGTATAGTTAAGGGTTAGGTGTACAATTACGTTTCATTCAGGCACCCAGTTGATAAGAGGTGTTTTCCCATCCCCCGACAGATATTTGCTACTGTTAATCCCATCCCCCTCCCCCCCATAGTTTCCGAGTACTGTTAGTCATTTTCTTATAGTATTGCATTGGATGTTCAAGGTCCATTATATGAGTGAGAACATGTGATATTCGGATCTTTGTTTCTGTGAGAGGTCACTCAGTATTATAGACTCTAGTTCCATCCAGGTTGCAGCGAAATTCATGATTTTGTTCTTTTTTATGGCTGCGTAGTATTCCATCGTGTATATGTACCACATTTTTTTAATCCAGTCCTCTTTTGATGGGCAGCATGGTTGTTTCCAGGTTCTTGCTATTGTGAACAATGCTGTAATAAACATACGTGTGCAGGTATCTTTTTTATAGAGTGATTTGTGTTCTTCAGGGTATATTCCCAGTAGGGGGATTGCAGGGTCATGTGGAAGGTCAATTTTTAGAGCTTTTAGGAATCGCCACACTGTTTTCCACAGAGGTTGCACTAGTTTACACTCCCACCAACAGTGTAGAAGTGTT